>NC_071099.1:8337980-8572980 GCF_027358695.1 Spea bombifrons
TCCTTGAACCGGCTTAAAATCACTCAAGGGAGCCGGAGCTCTGTTAAAGACCTCCGATACCGCTCCCTTGCGAGCCTGCTCCTCCAGCGGCGGACATTACTGTCCGTCTCTGGAGGGGTGCCGGGTGCCCCCCTGATCTGCGGCACCTGGTGCGGACCGCCCCCACCACCCGCCCCGAACCCCCCCGCTAGGTACGCTATTGGCGGCAGCGGTACGCTACGGTGGCGTCGGACCCCGCGGCGGCGGACCCCGCGGCGGCGCCCCCTGGAGTGTGGCGCCCTGTGCGGTCGCACAGGTCGCACACCCCAAAGGCCGGCCCTGAAAGTTTAGATGGGGCCCCTAGCAATGAGGGAGGAGATCAGTCAGAAGGGAGTCAGGCACATAGCTGGGTAACAGTAAGACGTCGTTGCAGTGGGGGAAGGAAGAGGAAGAGGGAAGCCAGCCCAGAGTTTCTCCATCCCAACAAATTTGCTCTTTTAAGTGATCACTTTGGGGAGGCAGACTCAGAGGTAGGCTTTCTGGAAATAGCTGTTCTCCCTAACAGCTGGGAGAGTTGCTCATCCAGTGTGCAGGGGATCCGAAAGGAAGGAAAGCCCAGGCAGGTTGTGGTGGTAGGGGATTCAATAATTAGGAAAACAGACAGGGTAATCTGTAGCTCTGATCGCAGCAACCGAATGGTTTGCTGTCTCCCGGTGCCCGGGTTCGGCATGTTGCAGACAGAGTGGATAGATTATTGGGAGGGGCTGGCGAGGATCCAGCTGTCTTGGTGCACATTGGCACCAATGACATAGTAAGAGGAAGATGGAGTGTCCTAAAAGGGGATTTAGGGAGTAAGATTAAAAAAAGGACCTCCAAGGTAGTATTCTCCTACATGCATGGCTGAAGTCTTGGTGTTAGAAGGAGGGCTTTGGATTTTTAGAGCACTGGGCTGATTTTGCTTTGGGGTACAATCTCTATAGTTGTGATGGATTGCACCTAAATGCAAGAGGGTCCAATGTGCTTGGGGAGAGAATGGCTAGACGGTTGAGGAGATTTTAATCTAGGAATTGGGGGGGCTAGACAGTATAGACAATACCGGGCTAGACAGTATAGAAAGGGAAGGCGATTTACTTAGCAACCAGGTGGGTAGATCTGGGGGCTTGGTCTATACAGATAATAGGGAGAAGCATATATTTTGCCCCCCAAAGCAAGAACAGAAAGGGATTGCAGCATCAGTGTTAAATGACAAGCTAAAGGTCATGTCTACAAATGTTCGCAGTTTAGGGAATAAGATCCATGAACTTGTAACAGTTGTGGCAACTGAGAATGTTGATATAGTGGATGTTACTGAGACATGGTATATTGAGAAAAATGACTGGGACATATCAATACCGGGGAACTCTTTATATAGAAAAGACAGACAGGGCAAGAAAGGGGGAGGGGTGGCCCTATATGTTAAAAATTACATAAAATCTAACTTAATACAAGTTGGTGAGGAGAATATAGAGTCGGTTTGGGTTACAGTACAATTTGGCAAAAGTAAAGTAACTCGCGTAGGTGTGATTTATAGACCCCCAGGACAAGTAGAAGAACTAGATAATCTTCTAGTGGAGGAAATAGCTAAAATGACAGTGAAGGGGGATATTATAATCATGGGTTACTTTAATCTCCCTGGTGTGAACTGGAAAACGAAAGTAGCAGGTTGTACCTGGAGTGCGGATATATTAAACGTCCTACTGGGATTATCTTTAAAACAAGTAGTTGAGGAACCAACTCGTAAGGAGGCCGTTTTGGATTTAGTGTTCACATATGGGGATTTGTTAACAGATATTTCTGTAGGTCAAAGTTTGGGATCTAGTGATCATCAGTCTGTGTGGTTTAATATACAAACAGTGACACAGTTTTAGATTTTAGAAAAGCTGACTTTTCTAAAATGAGAATATATGTAGAGGAGTCATTATCAGACTGGGACAATTTAAATGGAGTCCAGGAGAAATGGGATTTTGTAAAAGCTGTATTATTGAAGATAACAGAAAATTGTATTAGGCTGGTCAGTAAGAGTAAAAAATTAAAGAAACCGCTGTGGTACTCTGCAGAAGTGGCCAAAATCGTAAAAGAAGTTAGCCTTTAGTAGATACAAAAATACCCAAAGTGAGGAAGATAGACAGATCTATAAAATTAGTTATAAGAGCTGCCAAATCACATGCAGAAGAGCGAATTGCCCTGTCAGTAAAAAAGGGAGAGAAAACATTTTTTAGATATATAAATGAAAAAAAGTAAAACAAGGATTAGTTAGATTAAAAACAAAAGGAATGTATGTAGAAGTAGATAAAGGTTTAGCTAACTGCCTCAATGAATATTTCTGTTCAGTTTTTACAAATGAGAATGAGGGAATGGGACCTCAGTTGGGAAAAAAGACTGAATCATTTGAAATATGTGAGTTTATCGAGGCGGAGGTTCTACTTCAGTTGTCTAAGGTAAAGACAAATAAGTTGATGGGGCCTGATGGGATACACCCCAAGTTATTAAAAGAGCTTGGGGGAGTACTAGCAAAACAGTTAACTGATATATTTAACAAATCTTTGCTAACGAGAGTCGTCCCAGGGGATTGGAAAGTAGCGAATGTTGTGCCCAGTCACAAAAAAGGCAGTAGGGAGGAGACAGGCAACTACAGGCCAGTTAGTCTTACATCTGTAGTGGGGAAATTAATGGAAACAATGTTAAAGGAAAGGGCTGTTGAACATCTGAAGTCACATGGGTTTCAAGATCAAAAACAACATGAGTTTTCCTCAGGAAGATCATGCCAAACGAATCTTATTGATTTTTTGCGTTGGGTGACTAAAGTAATTGATCAAGCTGGTGCAGTAGACATTGTGTATCTGGATTTCAGTAAGGCTTTTGACACTGTCCCACATAGAAGACTTATAAATAAACTGCAATCTCTGTGTTTAGATCCCAATGTTGTTGAATGGATTAAGGAGTGGCTGAGTGACAGACAACAGAGGGTTGTAGTCAATGACTTATATTCAGAACAAGGTCTTGTTACCAGTGGGATACCTCAGTGATCTGTACTTGGACCCATTCTCTTTAATATTTTTATTAGTGAAATTGCAGATGGTCTTGATGGAAAGGTATGTCTATTTGCTGACGACACAAAAATTTGCAACAGGGTTGCTGTTCCT
This sequence comes from Spea bombifrons, assembly GCF_027358695.1. Taxonomy (NCBI): domain Eukaryota; kingdom Metazoa; phylum Chordata; class Amphibia; order Anura; family Pelobatidae; genus Spea; species Spea bombifrons. The sequence continues at coordinate 8,341,142 of NC_071099.1, forward strand.
GGAGGAAGAAGCCAAATGGAAAAATGGTCAGAGCTGTGGCAACTGGCATTTAATGTGGATACATTGTGAATGTCGGCAAGAAATCTGACGACACCAGTTCAATGAGTTGAGTAAGCAAGAGCTTCTTTATTCAAGTGCGCACAGGGGAGAGTCCAGTTCGCAGACTTCTCTCTCCCTCCTTAATTTTCTAACTATATATAGGCAAAGAAGCGCAAACAGTTATTAGCATATTGCCTAGCTATCTGTTGGTATATTTACTTTGATTTGCTGACACACACGGTTTAAAGAGGTAAAGAAAAAATAGCCCCCCCCCAGACATGTGAAATCTTTACTTACAGAAGGTCAAGAAAGGGACAACTTGTCCTTTGTCGTGGCGGACTCTGATTCTTTTGCAACAAGGCACTTAGAGCAAAGAAAACACACGAAAACATACCATATGTACACATTCTTCCGAGACACAAACAAAACATAAGTAAACTAAGAAATGAGGTAGACAGGTGATTGTAGTGTTATCTTATCTGCTATCAGCAGAATAAGCAATGAGGTAAAGATCATTGTACTGACATCCAGAATCAGCAAAATTCAACTTCCACAACATGCAAAGTAATGCACCTGGGGCATAAAAACCCAAGGGCAGGGTACAGAATATTTGATACTGTCCTAACCTCAACGTGTGAGGAAAGGGATTTAGGGGTAATTATCTCTGAGGATTTAAAGGTAGGTAGACAATGCAGTAGAGCAGCCGGTAATGCTAGCAGAATGCTTGGTTGTATAGCAAGAGGTATTAGCAGTAGAAAGAGGGAAGTGCTCATGCCGTTGTACAGATCACTGGTGAGACCTCACTTGGAGTATTGTGTACAGTACTGAAGACCGTATCTCCAGAAGGATATAGAAATGTTGGAGAAAGTTCAGGGAAGGGCTACTAAAATGGTTAATGGATTACAGGCTAAACCTTACCAGGACAGGTTAAAGGATCTTAACCTATATAGCCTGGAAGAAAGACATGACGGGGGGGATATGATAGAAACATTTAAATACTTAAAGGGAATCAACATGATAAAGGAAGAGAGTTTATTTAAAAGGAGAAATACTACCACAACAAGAGGACATCAGAAAATACTTTATGGAAAAGGGTAGTGGACGCATGGAATAGCCTTCCAACAGAAGTGGTAGATGTTAATACAGTAAAGGCATTTAAGCAAGCATGGGATAGGCGTAAAGACAAGCTAGAAATAGGATTAGGGCAGGTACTAAAGGAAAGTACTCAAAGGTTGGGCAGACTGGATGGGCCTACTGGTTCTTATCTGCCATCCCTTTCTATGTTTCTGTTGTTAATTTCTCTTCTAAATGATGGATTTTAACAACGAGATCTTTTATTTCTGTTTTTAATTAATTTTTAATTTCTGTGCAGTTCCTTTTAATTCTTGTGTGAGTGTCAATGCTTGATTCTCAAAGCATTTTTGGAGGAAATTCTCTGTTATAAAGTTAACCTCTAGTGGGTCAGCACTCCCTTGAGTACTTGTTGTTTCAGAGTCTGATATGTTTGGCTCATCCATTGATAGTTTAAATCTAGTTTGGGATGGGCTGTAATAATCTGACACCCGTTTTCCAGATTTGTCATTTTTTAGTCCTAGTCCTAGAGTGTATCCCTCTGGAATCAAGGTATTAAATGTAATTGGGGGTTAATTGGTAAGAACTAGTCAGTTTGCACCAATTACCTCTTCTGACAGGTCTCCTCCACTTTTGGCCTGTATAAACTACTCTTCCACTAACTCCTCTTTGTTTGCACAGTCTAGTATTATTAAATATATGTCTGTTTGTGACAAGAGAAAGAAAGAGAAAATAAACTTATCTGAGTTATCGTTCGGCACCTTAGGGATCCCTCACTAAAAACTCCACTGCAGAGAAGAGGGTCAGCACGCAAAGCCTACAACTCACCTCTAAGCCTGAGATGATCCAGGCTTGCTGCTTCCAGCCAGGTCTCCGTTACGCAAAAAAACAGGCACACTACTTTGCCTTCTTGCTCCACGAACTCCAACCAACGCCAGCAGCAGACTGATACCCCCTCCGAGCACTCACTCCATTCAGCAAACCTCTGACTAGTCTTATAATCGAGCAAATAGGGTAAGTCATAAAAAGTAATAAATAGAAGAAAAAGATGAACTCTTGCCTGGTATAGGAAGCTAGATCCCGCTTCCTCAGTGTTAAGGCTTCTGTCACGGGTGATGTAACCCCTTAACGACCTTTGGTTCAGGGCCGCCACGCAAAAACGGTCTATTAATGACCTTTGACGGTCCTGAACCATCATTAAATTAAATAAGCTTAGAAAGTGATCAACGTTCACTTTCCTCGCTTAAACGGCGTTGCTGTAATGCCTCCATGTCGAGGCATTCAGTAACGCCGAGATCGGCCTCCCCGGGGCCTCAGCATCCGCCATACACTGTACGCCCGTTTTAAAAGAGTTTAGGAGGCGATCAATGATGCTGTCGCCGAAATGCCTTGATAGGGAGGCATTCAGCGACACCAAAAACCCACCACCCAACCGCCACTGTGAGTGATTCTGCCACTTGCAAGATGGCGGCGCCCTTTAAAAAAACAATGAAGTTGAAAAGAATCCTTAGGAGAGTCTCTCCAGACCCTCCTGAGAATCTGGCTCCACTTGCAGGTTGAATACAGGTACTGCATTCAACCATGCAAGTCAATGCAACCCAGCTTTCTAACCACAATGTGATTAGTAAAATATTCAAAAAATAATAATGCAGTGATGTCACCAGAGGAACCACCCAGTACCAGCAACATGTAAAAAAACAAAAAAGATTAAAATAACTAAAATAAAAAATAAAGTTCATTATTTTGACCAAGTGCTAAAATTAGCGCTTTATCTTCTCAAAAATCGCAACATAGAAAGAGTTAAAATAAAAGCATTTCAAATACCCAAGGGGTGTGATGGGGTAAATGGAGAAAAAAACGCACTTCCCAAATGTGGCATATTAAATCTCAAACAACCCGACAAACCCATGCATGTGGCACTCGGGAGATGTTGCTGAACACAGATTGGGGTGTTTGATAGTGACGCATACCAGGAGCTATGAATTCATTCCTGAAGTACAATTTGTGTGAAAAAATACAAAAATAAATTACTACATTTACTACAATTAGTATACTTACTATATTTGCTCGATTATAAGACAAGGTTTTTTCAGAGCAAATGCTCTGGACGGTGTCATCTTATAATCAGACCTCAAATAAGTCTGACTATGAGACTAAGATCCAGATCCCCCGCAGCACTGGGGGGGGGGGTTATCACCATACTCAGGAGATGTTGCTGGACACATATTGGGGTGTTGTTTGACAGTGACAAATACCAGGACCTTTATATTTATAACTGAATTACAATTTGTGATAAAAAAATAAATAAATAAATTACTATTACAAAGTTTGACAAAGTGTGGTTGTATAATTAGAGCATGGAAAGGGTTAAAATACCAGCATTTGAAATACCCTGGGGTGTCTAGTTTTAAAAATTATATGGTTTGATGGGGTAAATTGAAGTAGCCGGCTTCCAAGATGTTCCAAAGAAGAGAGAGAGGCAGAATGACCAGATTTGGGAAAAAAGGTTTGGAAATCATAAAACGCTACTTGTACTTATAGCCCTTTAACCCCTTGATGGCAATTGCCGGTCCGGGCACATCATGGAAAAACATGTCGTTTACGACAATTGACGTGTCAGGACCGGCACATCTTTAAACGGGTGCAGAACGCGATCTACTTTCGCTTTCTGCACCCAAACGGCGTTGCTGTAATGCCTCGACCTCGAGGCATTCAGCAACGCCACGATCGGCACTAGAGGCCATCTCTGGCCCCTCCCCGGGGCGTCAACATCCGCCATACAATGGCGCGGACGCCCGTTTTAAAAGCGTTTATGAGGTGATCAACGATCAAACTTACCCCGGGATGGACTGTGACCGATCCATCGGCAAGATGGCGACCGTACTGAAAAAAAAAATAATAAAGATGAAAAAGTTCCCTAGATGGTCTCCAGACCCTCTAAAGAACTCTGGCTCAATACTGGCATATTAAATGCACATGGGGTGTCTACTTTAAAAAAATGTATGATTTGATGGGGTAAATTGAATTGGCCGGGTTCAACAATGTCCCAATTAACACGGGGGGAAGGATGGCCACACATCTAATTTCCAATTAGAAAAATGCACACGTACCAAATGTGGCCTTTTAGTTCCCCCCAAAAATCACAAACCCATGCATGTGGGGTATCACTGTACTCAGGAGATGTTGCTGAACACATATTGGGGTGTTATGTGACAGCGGCATATACCAGGAGCTGTAAATTCATACATAACTTAGGTGTGTGGGGGGAAAATACACACAAAAGAATATTACTGCAAACTTTGAAAAAATTCTGGTGGTAAAATGTGTGCATGCAAAGAGTTAAAATACCAGCATTTAAAATAACCTGGGGCGTCTAGTTTTCCAAAATATATGGCTTTATTGGGCATACTGAAATGGCCCGGCTCAAAGATGGGCAGGACATGGGCAGTGGATCCCCAAACGCCAAAGTTAAACATTGAAAATGCGCATGCCCCAAATGTCGCCTTTTTGCACCCAAACAGCCAGGCAAAATCATTCATGTGAGGTATTGCTGTACTCAGGAGATGTTGATAAACACATATTGGGGTGTTTAACCCCTTAAGGACCAGGCTGTGTTTTACCTTTTGTACCATTGGGACCGAGGCTGTTTTAACACTTTTGCGGTGTTCGTGTTTAGATGTAATTTTCTCTTCACTCATTTAGTGAACCCACACAAATTATATGTTGTTTTTTTCAGCACAAGAAGGGCTTTCTTCAGATACCATTGTTTTAATCATATTATCTAATTTCCCATAAAAAAAATAATAAAATATGATGAAAAATGTAAAAAAAAAACACATTTTCTGACTTTTACCCCAAAAATCTTTTACTCATCCAAAAAAGCTAATGAAAAAACCTACTAAATATATTCTACTATTTGTCCTGAGTTTAGAAATACCCAATGTTTTTATGTTTTTTTGCTTTTTTCTGCACATTATGGAGCATTAAGTACAAGTAGCGTTTTGCTATTTCAAAACCATTTTTTCCAAATCTGGTAATTCTTCCCCCCATGTGCTGTTTTGGGTATCTTTGAAGCCGGCCAATGCAATTTACCCCATCAAATCATATATTTTTGAAAACTAGACACCCCAAGGTATTTCAAATGCTACAATTTTAACTCTTTCCATGCACTAATTCTACCATCAGCCTTTGTCAAACTTTGTGGTAGTAATTTATTTTGTGTTTTTTTATCGCTACAATTGCTCTTCAGGTATGGATTTACAGCTCCTGGTATACATCACTTTCAAACAACACCCCAATATGTGTTCAGCAACATCTCCCGAGTACAGTGATACCCCTCATGCATGGGTTTGTTGGGTTGTTTGGGAGGTAAAACGCCACATTTAGGAAGTGCACATTTTTTAACTTGGAACTTTTACCTCTGGTCATTCTGCCCCCATGTCCTAATAGGACCATCTTTGAAGCCGGCTAATTCAATTTACCCCATCAAACCATATATTTTTGAAAACTAGACACCCCAAGGTATTTCAAATGCTAGTATTTTAACCCTTTCCATGCATGAGATTCTACCACCAGCCTTTGCCACACTTTGTGTTAGTATTTTTTTGGTATTTTTTTTTTACAGAAATTGTACTTTGGGTATACATTTATAGCTCCAGGTATACGTCACTATCAAACAACACCCTAATATGTGTTCAACAACATCTCTCGAGTACAGTGATACCACCCATGCATGGGTTTGACTGCTGTTTGGGGTTAAAAGGCCACATTTGGGAAGTGCGCTTTTTTCCCCCTATTTTGGTCAGTCTGTGCCTATGTCCTATCTTTGAGCCTGGCCACTACAATTTACCTCATAAAACCATATATTTTTGAAAACTAGACACCCCAAGGTACTTAAAATGGTAGTATTTAACCCTTTCCATGCATCAGATTCTACCACCAGCCTTTGCCACACTTTGTGGTAGTATTTCGTTTTTTGTATTTTTTTCACACAAATTGTACTTTGGGTATAAATTTATAGCTCTAGGTATACGTCACTATCAAACAACACCCTAATATGTGTTCAGGAACATCTCCCGAGTTCAGTCATACCCCACATGTATGGGTTTGTCTGGTGTTTGGGGTTAAAATGCCACATTTTGGAAGTGCGCTTTTTTTTCCCCCATTTCGGTCAGTCTGTGCCTATGCCCTATCTTTGAGCACGGCCACTCCAATTTACCCCATCAAACCATTAATTTTTTTAAATTAGACACCCCTTGGGTATTTGAAATGCTTTTATTTAAATTTTTCCATGTCAGGATTTTTGGGAAGATACAGCGCTAATTTTAGCACTTGCTCATAACAATAAATAAATTATTTTTTTATTTTATTTATTTTACTCTTTTTGGACTTTTTTTTTACATTTTGCTGGAACTGGATAGTTCCTCTAAAGCATGATAATTTTTAAATGTTACCATGTTTTTTTTAAGCTTTTTCTTTTTTTTTAATATTTTACTAATCACATAGTGATTAGAAAGCTGGGCTCCATTGACTTGTATGGTTGAATGCAGTACCTGTATTCAACCTGCAAGTGGAGCCAGAGTTCACTAGAGGGTCTGGAGACCGTCTAGCCAACTTTTAAAACTTTATTATTCTTTTTCCCGGGCCGCCGCCATCTTGCGGATGGCGAAGACAACGTGCAGCTGCGGCTGTGACCGCTCTCCGGAGCGGTCACAGCCCACCCAGAGGTAAGTGTTTGGTGTCGCTGGATGCCTCCTGATCGAGGCATTCCAGCGACACCATTGACGTTTAGGAGGTGATCGTTGATCGCCTCCTAAACGCTTTTAAAACGGGCGTCCGCCGCCATACAATGTATGGCGGCTGTTGACGCCCCGGGGAGGGGCCAGACATGGCCCATCATGCCGATCTCGGTGTTGCTGAATGCCTCGACATCGAGGCATTACAGCAACACCGTTTAAGCTTAGAAAGTGATCGTTGATCGCTTTCTAAGCTTGTTTAAGTCCCATGACGTGTCAGGCACGTCATAGGTCGTTAAGTGACCGTTTTGCATGACGTGCCTGACCCGGCAATGGACGTTAAGGGGTTAATGATAGTCACACATATCAGAACCTTTTAATTCATACCTGAAGTAAAATGTGTGTGAAAAAACAAATGCAAAAAAAACTACTACCATAAAGTTTGACATAGGCTGATGGTAGAATTAGTGCTTGGAAAGGGTTAAAATACTAGCATTTGGAATACTCTGGGCTGTCTTGTTTTCAAAAATATATGACTTGATGGGGTAAATTGCATTGGCCGGCTTCAAAGATACCCGAAATGGCACATGCGGGGGAAGAATTACCAGATTTGGAAAAAATGGCTTCAAATAGCAAAACGCTACCTGTACTTATTACCCCATAATGTGTAGAAAAAAGCAAAAAAACATAAAAACATTGGGTATTTCTAAACTCAGGACAAATAGTAGAACCTATTTAGCAGGTTTTTTCATTACCTTTTATAGATGAGTAAAAGATGTTTCAACAAAAAGTTAGAAACAGTCATTTTTTCAAAATTTTTCACCATATTTTATACTTTTTTTAATAGTAAATAATATGATACAATCAAAACAATGTCATCTAAAGAAAGCCCTTCTTGTCCTGAAAAAAACAATATCTAATGTGTGTGGGTTCAGTAAACGGGAAAGAAGAAAATTACAGCTAAACAAGAGCAGCGCAGAAATGTTAAAACGGCCATTGTCACGAAGGGTACAAAAAGTAAAATCAGCCTTTGTCACAAAGGGGTTAACTTACAAAAAACAGCAAAAAAAAAAAAAAAAAAACCCCATAAAAACATTGGGTATTTCTAAACTCAGGACAAATAGTAGAATCTATTTAACTGTTTTTTTTTTCTTTTGTAGGTGAGTAAAAGATATTTCAAAGAAAAGTCATAAAATGTGGTTTTTTTCAAATTTTCACCATGTTTTATTTTTTTTTATAGTAAATAAGATGAAATGATCAAAATAAATTTGAAGAAAGCCCATCTTGTCCTGAAAAAAAACAACATATAACGTGTGTGGGTACACTAAATGGGTGAGGGGAAAATTACAGCTGAACACAAGCACCGCAAAAGTATTAAAACAGCCTCGGTCCCAAAGGGTACAAAAAGAAAAAATAAGCCCAGTCCTTAAGGGGTTAATTTGGCAGCTATTCAGCGACATACAAAGGTATTGTAATGGACGAACATCAGCCAGGGAAGGATGGATGTCCTGAGTATTAGTTTAAAAGCTAATTTTTTAATAAATAATTTTTTTTTAAAAATCCGTTTATATGTAGAAATAATATATATATATATACTGTATTGGCCGCACTTTGGCCTATTTTTTGGCATTTTTAGCCCAGGGATGTACAGTTTGTATTACCCGATGCCTGGGACATGCAGTTCTGGGCGCCGGGCAGGTGTTTTTTTTTTTTCTTCTTCATTTATCCCTGCAGCGGTGCAGGGGACCTGGATCCTGCTCTGCGGCAGCCGTGGACATCTGCGCGATGCACATAGACGACCTCCGCTGCCGACACTTCCGCTGGGGCTTCTATGGTAAAGCACCGGCGTGACAAAACCTTCCGGTGCCACCCCATAGAAGGTTGTCTAGGTGTATCGCGCAGGCGTTCATTGGCCAGCCCCGCTAGACAGCAGGGAGTCTGGGGGTGCATTGGTAAATCAGGACTTCTAGGAAGCAGAGTGGCATATCAGGGGACAGAGTGGCATTTCTAGGGGGTATAAAGCATATCTGGGGGTCATACAGCATATCAGGGGTTATAAAGCATATCTGGGGGGGCAGAGTGGCATATCAGGGGATATGAAGTATATCTGGGTCACAGAGTGGCATATCTGTGGGCAGAGGGGCATATCTATAAGGTGCATTATGGATTAGGGGGGGCTTAAAATGGCTATTGGTTTTCTGTTTGTATATAACATATGCTGACAAACTGTATGGTAGATACCAAAATGTTAAAATACATGTATGCCTGTTTATGAAATAAAATACTGTATTGGCTCGGATATAGGCCGCCCCCGCATATAGGCCGCACCCTAAAAGTTTGGTGGTTTTTTAAAGAAAAAGTTTTCTTTAAAAAAAGCACCAAAAAAACATGCTGCCACTCTGTTTCCCCCCCCGAGATATGCTGCCACTGTCCCCCCCCGAGATATGCTGCCACTGTCCTCCTCCTCCTCCCCCCCGAGATATGCTGCCACTGTCCTCCCCCCCCGAGATATGCTGCCACTGTCCTCCTCCTCCCCCCCGAGATATGCTGCCACTGTCCCCCCCCCTGAGATATGCTGCCACTCTGCCCCCCCGACTTACCAGAGCAGACTCCCGGGTGTCTTGCGGGGCCGGCGGGGGACATCTACGCAATACGCGTATACAAATTCTTAGCGGATGTGCTGCCACCGGAAGTTGTATACGCGTATTGCGTAGATGTCCCCCGCCGGCCCCGCAAGACACCCGGGAGTCTGCTCTGGTAAGTCTTGGGGGCAGAGGTAAAACGCATCGTGCGGACGGTCACCGGCTGCGGCGATGCGGGTAAACAATCTCCGCTGCCGGGACATCTGCACGATGTGCTTTAACAATCTCCCTTGCCGGGACTCCCCCATGGGAATTCCTGGCAAGGGAGATTGTTAAAGCACATCATGCAGACGTGCTGGCAGCGGAGGTTGACCGTCCGCACGATGCGCTTAGACAACCTCCCGTGCCGGCACACCCCCCCCCGTGGAAAATGCTGGCAGGGGAGGCTGTCAGAGTATCAGAGAGTAGGATGCAGGTCCCCGGGCGTCAGGCGCTAGACCCCGAATATAAGCCGCACCCCCACTTTAAAGACTTAAAGTGGATGAAAAAAGTGCGGCCTATATTCGAGACAATACGGTACCATTCCACTAATGTGTATTTTTTCCTTAAAAATATTTTTTTCTTAAAAAATATTTTTGCTTTAAAATTGCACCAAACTTTGAGGGTGCGGCCTATATTCGAGCCAATACGCTATATAAAAAGTTTAATCTTCATTAAATGCAGTTTTCTGTCCAGAAACACTCTATAGGATGGTAAGCAGTACTGACCGCCCATGTTTTGACGTGTTTTGCCTGTAATTCGGCTTCTTCAGAGTGCGATGATAGTCAGCAGTATTTCCCTCCCTTTATCAGCGGATGCCAGTTTTAAAAGGCAATCAACAATGTTTCTCCATTACAATTTTAAACAATTAAATCACCCGTGACTAGAGCCTTATCACCTAGGGAGCGAGATTTAGCTTCCTATACCAGGCAATAGTCCATCTATTTCTTCTATTTTATTATTTTCCTGAAAGTACTACACACTTTTATGGCATAACTTTTATATCCTGCTTTTCTGTTCAAAGCATATCTCTTCCTGCCAATTATCTCCAACTGGACCTCTGTTTCTAAGGCCAGTCCATTCATACACGTTTTTCTTTTTCATGATACATTTTCTCTATTCCTATGAGAAACGTATTGCATTATTTTTTTCATTTATATTCTGTTATTTTGGATGTGATTGGGAAGATATAAAAAAAACAACAGAGGACAGTACACATTGCATCAGGAAAGTGGTGTGAATGATCTTTATCCTCATCACTATTTAGCTTGTTTTCATTTTGTATTTAATGTCTTTATATATTCTGAGCTCTGAACTAGGTAATGTTATTTACCTCTTGATTGCTTTTTTATCTATATACACATATTTTGGGACGTGGTTTAAGTGCCGTGTAGCCTTTATTTTACGTTTTAATGGAATTCCTTTCTTTACTGTAATCACATTTTATAGATGTTGTTGTGTGCTTCACACAATATCTATAAAATTATTTACTATATTACCTATCAAAAGTGGTCCAAGGTAGGAAATGCAATGAAACCGGCGACAGGGTCATGGGCAGCCAAGGCTCGTTGATGCATGTGGCGGGGGGGTTGATCCCTGTGGTTAAATCCAACAGACTAGTTGCTGTAGCTGAAATTGCTGTAGCTGAAATTGCTGTAGCTGAAGTTAATGCTGGTGTCCCAACACAGTGCATCCCAGTTTTTTATGTATGGGGCTGTGTAGCCTCAAACCAGTCAAGGGGCACATGCTGCCCCCTGTCCACTGCCGAAAGCGCCTACAATGGGCACGTGAGCATAAGAAGTGGATCACAGAGCAGTTAAAGAATGTGGCCTGGTCTAATGAACCACGTTTTCTTTTACATCACAAGCATGGTCAGTTGCATGTGCTTTGCTTACCCGGAGAACACATGGCACCAGAATGCATCCATGGAGGCCCCACCTTGGAACTTATGGGAATTAAAATGATCTGCTGCTAACGTTTTGGTGCCAGATACCAAAGCCCACCTTCCGAGGTCTAGTTGAGTCCATGCCTCGACGGGTCAGGGCTGTGATCAAAGGCAGGTGGTCATAATGTTATTGCTTATCAGTGTGTGTGTGTGTACGTATGTATGTATGTGTGTGAGTATATGTATATACCGTATATTCCGGCGTATAAGACGACTTTTTAACCCCAGAAAATCTTCTCAAAAGTCGGGGGTCGTCTTATACCCCGGGTACTAACCGAGTACCGGGTACTTACCAAGCCGGAGATTCCCACAAAGCCACAAATCTCTAGGGGAAGGGCGAGTGGAGAAGCCGCCTCCCCTGGGCCGGTCTTCAGGGCCGCGCCGAGGTAGGTGGAAGATCGTGCCGGCACCGGAAGTTGTATTGCGTAGATGTCCCCCGCTGGCCCCACAAGACACCCGGGAGTCTGCTGGCATATCTCGGGGAGGGAGGACAGTGGCAGCATATCTCGGGGGGGGCAGAGGAGGACAGTGGTAGCATATCTCGGGGGGGGCAGAGGAGGACAGTGGCAGCATATCTCGGGGAGGGAGGACAGTGGCAGCATATCTCGGGGAGGGAGGACAGTGGCAGCATATCTCGGGGGGGGGACAGAGTGGCAGCATGTTTTTTTGGTGCTTTTTTAAAGAAAAAAACGTTTTCTTTAAAAAAGCACCAAACTTTTAGGGTGCGGCCTATATACGGGGGCGGCCTATATCCGAGCCAATACGGTATATTGCATTTGCACCAATCAATTAACTTGTCGAAATTAATTAACCATAGTAATACTGACAGTTTATATGTCCCTTGAACATCTGCACATCAATACTTCACCTCAGTACTTCAATTGAATATCAGTTCATAGGTAACATATAAGTACACTAGTGGTCAGTGTTGTCATAAACATGAGATTGCATACACACAATGTTTAAACACATTTTCTCTTGTATCTTCACTTGAAGAAACTCTAGACTTTGAAAAACCTTGGAGTGCCATTGGAGCTCCCTTATTCACTTCCTCCAGGCTGGACACATTGTTGCTGTATTAAAAATCTAGCCAGTCATTACATAAATCCAAAATGTATCGCTGTCATCAAGAAGGATTTCTTTAAATAATATAATTATAGCTGTTTTTGCTTCATTATTGAAAAGAGCCTAAAAATTCTACCCTTTTCTCTTCAATGTTGTCACCGTATAAAAAATATAGATACTGTGAGAAAACAAATTCAGAATGTAATAAATCAATAATCAATAAAATAAACAGTGTAAACTGACATAATGCAAAAGAAATTTAAAGAGAAACACAGCTCTAGTCACACACACTCAGTTTCACACGTACACACACAAGAACAAGGACATTTAAGTTGTTGTTAACAGGAATTTGCAAAACGTAAAACACATTTTTTCTCTTACATTAAGTCTTCACAAACTCAAGGGCAATTCAACCGTATCCAAAAATATGGTCACTGTGAGAAAACAATTTCTCAATTTCATAAGTCACAAAAAAGAGACAATACTTGTACAGATAGTGGCTCCATTCACTTTGTAGCACTTCAACAAGCAATAATCAATATAATCAATAAAAACAGTGCAAACAGAAATAGTGCAAAAAAAATTTAAGGGAGACATTGCTCTAGTCACACAGGCACATACAGACTTAGGCAGCCTCACACACGCACAGACTCAGGCAGTCTCACACACACAGAGAGACTCAGGCAGTCACACACACACACTCAAACAGTCACACACATTTTTATCTTACATTAAGTCTTCAGTTGGGCAAGCGCTGCTGCTGGCCGGTACTTCCGCTGGGGCTTCTATGGTGGAACACTGGAGGGTAAAGTAATGGTAGCGCACCTTCATAGAAACTGTGGCGGAAGTGTCGGCAGCAGCGGTGGTTGTCTTCATCAGAAATGGTTTGCGTGAAACGGCAAGAGCTGGTAGAATCCCACCACTGCATACATACATACTGTATATTGCCATATGATTGAAGGATTATAGGTAGGTACATGTAGATGAAGCTCAATTGTTTGCACGTGTCTGCTACTTACTGACATTCTCAGTTTTACCTACATAGGTTTTATTAACTTGCAGCTGTGTGTTTTCCTTGTGCAATTTACCCTGGCCTCAGTACTATTAGTTTACTAAATCCTGAAATCTTCACCCCAAGGCTCAATGTTCTGTCATCACCATTAGCTAATATTTTTTATTTAATGTGAATTCCAGTATAAAACGGATGAGACTAGTGTTTTGTGTTTCAGGTCAGGTGTTCTCATTTAAGATATTTACTAATCAATCATCCCCCTCATGACTGCCTTCCTCAAGAACAACAACATTAGGCAATAAGTGTTCATGTATCCTTTTTGACACCTGAAATGACATGTTCTTGCTATTTCAAATGTAGTCTGCTGCCAGTGCTCAACTTGCTCATTATCTGCCTAGCATCTGTATGTAAACAGCTTTCTTATCTGCATGGCAGATACCATGTCCTTCTGAGTTACTGAATCCTGGGAACCACAGGCATTTTTAACATTACAAATAGGTCAATTTGTTACCTTTTCTAGGCAGTATCTGTGATAATGACCTCCAATCTTTTTGGGACACCAGAAAAAGATATTGGTAAAAGAACATGCGCCATGTTTTGCTCAGCCTCAATGTAGCTGTTTTAGGGACTGTGAAAGTTTTGCATGCATCAAGTTGCATTATGTCTCAATAGCAGTGCACTGTGCTGTTTTAAAACACCTGTCGGGAAGAGCCTTTGCACATGACACAGGAGTGAAAAAATACCCAGTGACAGTCATATAATCTGTGCTTTTACCTTTTGCCTACATGTTGGTTGTCAACTGAATCTTTTTCCAAGTACATCAACCACTCGATTGTACAATTTTGGGGGAAACTGCATTTTGGTATCTGCCAACTGGGAACAAGAGGCTCATTGAACTCAAAGTACAGTTACTTCCACAATCATTACAACCATCTGCAGCTGCATCTTTGGCCAAACATAGTAGCAGGGAAAAATTAAATGTATGTACAATTGACTTATTGGCTAATAAAGCATACCTTTATCTTTGTAATAAGGTGCAATCAAGTTGAACCAACACAATTATAAACAAAGGCAGTTTGTATTTTGTAAAAGTAAAAGTTTTTATTATAGGTTAAGAATTGTGTTTCATGCAATCACTCAATTCATGATTTTTCTTGAGCTAAAAGCAAGGGCATTCAATCTGAATCATCCTAATTTTTCCTACCTTGCTGATATATTTGTTCCATTTCAGACAAGAGCCTCTGCAAAAGCCACATGCCAAATGATCTCATCTTTAATGCTGTATCTGCTGTATTTCCAGAACGAGGTTTTCCAGAGGAAGTAAAAGAAAGGTATTGGTTTCAATCTAAAGCAGTATTTGCTGTAAGCTTCCCGTAACACTTTTTTTGCATGTTTAATATGTAATAACTGTGCATCATTATAAGCCAACTAACCTGGTAATTACTAGAGAGAGGCGTTGGCAAAACAACAAATCTTTCAGTTAATTCAATTCACAAATACATGTCACTTGAGAGTTTATGTAAAAGTAGACAACTGTAGTCAGCATAAGGTATCATATTAACATTTACTGATTGTACTCGACCTTGCAACTCCAAACCATTTTGACGGCTTCAACTGTTTGGAACACTGGCACATAAGTTTAAGAGAGTTTCTTTGCTAGAAAACCGGGGGTATATTTTAATGACTCTTATTAGTTGCAGTAGTTTGGTGTTCATGTGCCGTATTTATGTAGTAACTACTGTAGATGTAAATTACGTGTGTTAAAATAGGAAGGATTACCAGAAATGAACATTGTTGAAACCAATTAATTATATATTTTTTTTTTTTACTGCATCTGAATAGAAACCATACATATTTGGCATTTCTCTGCTTTTGGACAAGTTCAAGAAAAGCCCACACTTTCCAATTCCTCTGTGAACTTGAAAAAAGAAATCCAGTTGCTTTACCAGTTATTTTTCTTATTGTTTTCAAGGTACAGGGAGTTGACAGAAGCTTCAGATCCCAATGCTCTACCACCTCAATGCACTCCTAACATTGATGGCCCTTGTGCCAAATCTGTGCAGAGGGAACAATCACTGCACTCCTTCCACACACTTTTTTGCCGACGGTGTTTTAAATATGACTGCTTCCTACATCGTAAGTTGGGTTTTGGGTCTGTCAAATTGCAGGAACTGTAATGTGCTTGAAAATAAAGCCATATATAACATTTAATACAGTATATTTTATAACAATAATGTTTTTTAAAGCAATAATAATACTTAAGGCATCCAAAGTAAATACTGTTCTTCTCTCTGTCTACTGACATACAAAAAATATATACTTTTCAACTTCAAATTAGGGTATCTAATTATAGCAGGCGACATTTTGACCCATTCTTTAGGTTTGGTGGCAGCGGCTGTGCCCCACCGTGTGCCCCCCGAATTGAAACGTGGTAAAAAAAAATTTGCAGCTGAGAAGGGAGGAGAGAAAAGGGCGCCGAGCGGTGCTCATTTTCAGGAACCGCTCGGAGCCCCTTACTCTCCTACGCGAGGCCTCTGCTTTGGTCGCGGTGCCGGCATTTCATGCTAAGCGCCAGAATATGATATACGTCGCTCAGCAGTGAAGCAGTGTGCAACGCGGCAGAGGTCTCACGCTCCCACCGCAGGACCTCTATAAGGTAAGTGAACTACAAAGGAGGGTAGTAAGAATTTTTAAATAAATAATAATCCATAATCAGTATGGATTAATGTGTGTGTGAATTGTGTGAATGAGTGAGAGTATGAATTAATGTGTGGATGAATTGTGTGAATGAGTGAGAGTATGAATTAATGTGTGGATGAATTGGGTGAATGAGTGAGAGTATGAATTAATGTGTGGATGAATTGGGTGAATGAGTGAGAGAATCAATGAATTTGTGAGAATGCAATAATGAATATGTGTACGTGATTTGTGTGAAAGAGTGAGAGAATAAATTATTGTGTGAATGAATTATGTGAATGGAAGTGTGAATTAGTTAGTGACTGTAAATGATGGCACAAGCAGGGTGTTTAAGCCTTGGGGACCAAGATGGCACAGGCAGGATGTTTATGGGACAAAGATGGCACAGGCAGAGTGTTTATGGGACAAAGATGGCACAGGTAGCGTGTTTATGGGGCAAAGATGGCACAGGTATGCATGCTTGAGTCCGTTTTACATGCATTCTTTAGTTAGTGGAGAGTTCTGTATCCTTTAACTCTGCCCTAGGCTGCTTCTACTGAAACTAGGAAGTGTAAGCGGAAGACATACTTCCTGCACATGCTCAGTATTACCACAATAAAGTATGTAGGAGTAGCAGCATCTAGTTGCACCCACTACAATGTTAGCGCTACTGACCATGTGCAACAAGTGTACATATACATTTATCTTGCTTCCAGTAGCTGCAGTTGTGGCCAAAGCGAAACAATATTACAAAATTGACTGTAATTGACTTTAAAGAACAAATGTATTTGTATATTTGTGTGGTTATAGAGTTAGTTAAGTAATCACTAGTGTTATTCACTGAAGCATGTGTTGGCAGGAGAATTGTTTTAACACCCTGAATTTACGATACTTTATATAGTGTCATCCCTGCCACATTACCATACCTGGGAATTCTCAGGGTTTGACCTGTTTTTGAGTCTCAGCTGACTCTTTCCTAGTGTACACTGCTGTGATCATATATAAGACTCCCAGTTAGTGATTTTGCTCCCAGTATGTTATGCTTGAAATCCCTGCCTGAATGTAGACAACTCAAGTAAGTGTATCTTCAAATAATGACAAGTTAAGCTTTACATGAGTTCCAGTATTAGAGCAATTTGGGTAACACATTTGGCGAGTCACTACATAGAATCTTCATGATGAGCTGTTAAAGGGTTAATAATTTGAGCCGAGGCTCAGCTGATTTAGAAAGTTCCTGGGTATGCACATTGCTCTTATTCTCATGGCAACTCTTTTCCTTGAATAAACCCTACTGGGTATAGAAGACATTTGCTCACTAAACAGCAATACTTCATGCAAATACCTTTGGGAGTGGAATATATATTTAGATGCTGTTATTTCAATGTTTCTTAAAATAAATAAAAACATATGGGTTTTTCCTATGAAATTGTGTTTTTATTTAGCCTTTCATGCAAGTCCTAATGTTTACCGAAGGCGGAATCGAGAAATCAAAATAGAGACCGAACCTTGTGGAGCTCACTGCTTCTTGTGGCTGGTGAGTATATCATATGCATCAGTATATTGTAAAATAATACTATCTACTAAAGTAAATATACCCAATTTGTGATTGTTCTTTTTTAACATCTTTTGTGGTTTCAGTGTGGTTTATTTATCAACGTGATAGTTTGCATGTGGTTGTAAGGGGATATATGACAACCATAATAACCGTAATAAATGAACACATAATAAATATTTTTTTAATAATAAAGAAAACCCATTACAACGTGTGACGGAACCCTCCATCACTGGGGCCACTGGAGAGGCATGAGAGCTAGCCTCCGTCCATATTGACTATGGCCCCTGGCTTTGTAGAAACTTGTGTAGCTACCCCCAGCAGGATATCATCTCATCACCTGCTGAGGGGGTTTTCTCTGGCAGACAGCCAGGATCTGCAACCAGGGAGTGACCACCATTGTTTAACTTTAATATCAGACATCCTCCCCCATGGTAACAGATAGTGGAGGTTGGGACCATATTTTATTGTTGATCCCGTTACTGCCCCTGTTGTTTCTGGGATGCAGATTAACCCCTTCGTGACAAAGGCTGATTTTACTTTTTGTACCCTTCGTGACAATGGCCGTTTTAACATTTCTGCGCTGCTCGTGTTTAGTTGTAATTTTCTTCTTTCCCGTTTACTGAACCCACACACATTAGATATTGTTTTTTTCAGGACAAGAAGGGCTTTCTTTAGATGACATTGTTTTGATTGTATGATATTATTTACTATTAAAAAGTATAAAATATGGTGAAAAGTTTAGAAAAAAATTACGTCAGGGCCCCCCCCTTTTTTTTTCTGTATATCCCTCCCTTCCCCCTTTATAGACAAAATCAATAACATTTTTGATTTACAAAAAGAAAAAACCTGCTAAATAGATTCTACTATTTGTCCTGAGTTTAGAAATACCTAATGTTTTTATGTTTTTTTGCTTTTTTCTACACGTTATGGGGCAATAATTACAAGTAGCGTTTTGCTATTTCAAAGCCATTTTTTCCAAATCTGGTAATTTTTACCCCCATGTGCCATTTCGGGTATCTTTGAAGCCGGCCAATGCAATTTACCCCATCAAATCATATATTTTTAACAACTAGACACCCCAGGGTATTTCAAATGCTAGTATTTTAACTCTTTCCATGCATCATATCTACCACCAGTCTTTGTCAAACTTTGTGGTAGTCATTTTTTTGCATTTGTTTTTTCACACACATTTTACTTCAGGTATGAATAAACAGGTTCTGGTATATGTCACTATCATAAAACACCCCAATATGTGTTCAGCAACATCTCCTGAGTACAGCGATACCTCACATGAATAATTTTGCCTGGCTGATTGGGGGGGGGCCACATTTGGGGCATGCGCATTTTTCAATGTTGAATTTTGGCATTTGGGGATCCACTGCCCATGCCCTATTTGGTACATCTTTGAGCCGGGCCATTTCAGTGTGCCCAATAAAACCATATATGTTTGAAAACTAGACACCCCAGGGTATTTTAAATGCTGGTATTTTAACTCTTTGCATGCACACATTTTACCACCAGCATTTTTTCAAAGTTGCAGTAGTATTTTTTGGTGTGTATTTTTCCCCTACACACCTACTTTATGTATGAATTTACAGCTCCTGGTATATGCCGCTGTCACACAACACCCCAAGTAGACAACCCATGGGCATTTAATATGCCAGTATTTTAACTCTTTCCATGCGAGCTAATGTGCTAATTTTAGGACTTGCTCACAAAAATATTTATATATATATATATTTTAATTTTTTTGCCTTTTTTACATTTTTTTTTTTACATTTTTTTTCAACTTGAAGGTTCCCCCTGATAGTGACATCAGTGGGAAATTATTTTTACATTTAACTGGTTTTTTAACTATTTTTTTCTAATTATTATTAATTTTATTTTTTTTAATTATTTTTACTAATCACACTGTGACTTGCACCTGTATTCAACCTGCAAGTAGAGCCAGAGTCCTCTAGAGGGTCTGGAGACCATCTAGCGAACTTTTTCATCTTTATTATTTTTTTTCCCGGGCCGCCACCATCTTGCGGATGGTGAGGATTACTTGCAGCTGCGGCTGTGACCGCTCTCCGGAGCGGTCACAGTCCGTCCTGGGGTAAGTGTTTGGTGTCGCTGAATGCCTCCTGATTGAGGCATTCCAGCGACACCATTTAAGTTTAGGAGGTGATCGTTGATTGCCTCCTAAACGCTTTTAAAACGGGCGTCCGCCGCCATACAATGTATGGCAGATGTTGACGCCCCGGGGAGGGGCCAGACATGGCCCCTAGTGCCGATCGTGGCGTTGCTGAATGCCTCGAGGTCGAGGCATTACAGCAACACCGTTTGGGTGCAGAAAGCGTACGTAGATCGCTTTCTGCACCCGTTTAAAGTCATGACGGTCCTGGCACGTCAATTGTTGTTAACCATTCGTTTTCCGGTGACGTGCCCGGACCGTCAATTGTCATCAAGGGGTTAAGGGGGTGGTTTGTATCCCAGTATCTTGTTTTATGTTAATGTGTGTTTTGCTGGATATATCCAGCCGTCTGTGTCTAAAATAAATCAGTTATTCCTTTTGTTGTACGTAAAGACTAGTCTTGCCTGGTTATTTGGGTACCGGATGGCGGGATCCCTTTACTTTGCTTGGGGATATTGCCTACGGATTGCGGGGAATTATTGTCCTGAAGGGAGAATCAGCTCTTGGCGGAGAAGGACAACCTGACATGGTCCGTCACAACTGGTGGCAGCGGTGGGATCCGACTTCTTCAGGACTGTCATTGAGACCAGCCTAGTCTGAGGGAAACTTTCTTTCCCCCGTGATCTATCTCCAGGAAGGAGAATGGAAGTCAGCTATGCAGAGCTGACCCAGAGGAATTGTACCTGGCTGAAGCTCTGGAGGGAGGTTCCACACTTGGAAATTAAGTACATGGGGAAAAGCCTCCCAACCTTCGAGGAAAGGTTTTGGCTCCAGCCGAAGTTGCTGATACGGCTTCTGGGGAAGCAGCCCAAAGAGGAATGGGTGGCCGAGCTGGAGGTGCTGGTCCAGACAGAGCTGAGGTTGGAAGATGGATATCGGGCTCTGTGGTGGTATGCAGCACAGCTGTGCCCGGGGCTGGAGGTTAAAGGTCCTACAGAGGGCTTGGCTTTGGCATCCCGGGATTATTATTGGATAGTATAGAAAAGGATCCCGACTTCGGTAATGCATCAGAGTGTCAGGGGGAAGACCTCCAGGAGCGAAGGGCGGAGGATATCCCATATGTGCCCGAGCTGTGGGCTGACCTGGATTATTTGGTCACACAAGAATGGGAACTGAAACAGGCAGTGACCATGGATTTTACTGACCTGAGGATGTTGACCCAGGAGGGGTGGATGTGACTGTGGTCTCCACCCCGGATACTGGACAGCTAACCCAGATCCGATAGCTGAACTATGTGACTGAACACCACAACCAGATCCAGAGATTGTGGATTTAATTAATTTTACATCTGAGGATGCTGGTTCGGGAGGGCATGCAATTGGCTTCCCTTCCCAGCGAAAGGAAGAACGTTTTCCGGGTGTAGTGGATGGGACTGCCGTCTCCACTAGCACCCGCCCTGCAGAAGAGTTGCCAGTGGGGCAGAGTGTCGCTGGGCTCTGCCTGCTGACTTCTCTGTTTCCTGAGCCAGCCCACAGCAACCTTGTAAGGTCCAGTCAGGCAGCCCCAATGACTGTGGTAGTGGATGGGACTGCAGTCTCCACACCTGGGTCCCTGGAATGTTGGGCTGTCGGCCCAGAGCCCCAACCACCAGCTGAAGCGCTGACAACAGGGCAGAACGCTGCTGGCCCCTGCCTCGCACCTGCAACTGTTACTATGATCCAGAGAGATGCGTCAGCCGGCCCATCATCCCAGCAGCAGCTGGAGCACCAGGCAGTGAGTACCCGGGAGATGGCGCAGCCGACCAGTCTCCCCATTGACAGCTGACAAGTTCAGGTTGATTCTGAAAAGCCAGAAACAAAGTTACATCCAAGAGGCGATGCAAAATATCCCTCCATGTCTTTTTCATTTTGTCCACAGTTGTTTGATGGACTTGATCAATGCATTTATGTAGCTTCAATCCTGCTCTCAAGGTCTTCCATTTCTCCAAGCATGTCAGATGCAGTTCAGAAGCCTCATGATCAAGCACCCTTGGGTTCAGTTTCCACCACACTTGAAACCCAGTGACAAAACTGGAAGTTCTGGTTGTGTCTTCATTAAGAGCAAAAAGTCTGCAGCAAAAACAAAACAAACTTTCTTTTGAAGGAGAGTACACCATCCACGTTCTAAGAACTTTCTCACGATTTGGCAGAGCTTTATAGAACCATGATGTGGTCAGCTGTCGACTCGTCCCTTTTGATTTCTCTCCTTGCCTTTGAACCACACTGAAAGGCCCATCCCTATTTTGGAAAGGTTCACTTCCCCTTTTAATGAGGTCCACTCTTAAGTTATCTGGAACTGGGACTGGCCAAGCAGCAACATCAGAATAAACTCCTCTTCCTGTTCTTCCTCTTCAGAAAAGTCTTCCTGGTGCAAACTTTTGCTGGCATCTCCCTCCTCCTCTTCCAATTCTTGTATATTTTTATATAAACCTTGAGAAGATACTTCTGGTGTTTCACTAGATTGAATGTCTTCAGTACCTTCTCCTACTTTGGTAGATGTTGAGGGTACCACATATTTTAAAATTGATCCGGACATTGCTTCAGCTGACTTTTCTCTCGCTTTCTTCATTTTTTGTTGCTGAAACCCACTTGGTCGATTTCTCTTCATATTTGGTATTTTCTGAAAAAAATCATAATATATTTCTGTTGTAGGGTCATTCAAGGGGATCTGTCCTATATTTCTCCTACATAGATTTATTTTAACTGATAACGTTTCTAAGGAGACCTAACAAATGAGTGACAAACATTACAAATTAAGTACTGGCTAAGCAGCTAAAGACACTATAAACTAAAAATATTCTGATATTATAATCAGGAGTCACCATAACATTCTCTTTTCATTTAAGCATTTGCATATATAGTGGTGTTGCCATGTCTACTCATGATTATATTTACTATATGAACCAGACACTGACTGTGGTATAGCATGACGCCTATCACTCTATACTGAGACAGACATTGACGGTGGTGCAGCTTAACTAATTTCATTATATATTGAGGCAAACATTACAGTGAAACAGCATAACTCCTATCACTATACACTGAGCCAGGTACTACAGTGGAACAGCATAACACCTATCACTATAACTGAGCCAGATATTGATGGTGGTACAGCATAACCGCTATCTTTATACACTGAGCTACTGAGCTAGACACTTATAGTTGTACAGTATAACTATCATTATACACTGAGGCCTTAGACATGCATTTTTAACTACATAAAATGCACTTATCTCTTTGAAGTAAAGACTGTGATTGAAATATGATTTCAAAATAACAGCTGAACTGGTATTTATTTTTAATTCTTTAATATTAGACCCTGCTGCCAATATATACTAAGATTAGTTGCCGATATATATAAATATTAGCCCCTGCAGCCAATATATATATATAAATATTAGCACCTGCAGCCAATATTTATTGAAAATAGCCCCTGCTGCCAATAGATATATAAATATTTGCCCCTGCTGCCAATATATACATACATTTTAGATCGTGTTGCCAATTGAACCCGACCCAAGCATTTCCTTGGGCCACGCTCCCTAGCATGCAATCACTCCCTCTGCTACCACACAAAAAAAATATTTGCCACACTGACTGCAGAGTCCCTTTGTCCCCTCATTCACTAAACCACACCTCTCTTTTACTTACTCCCTGTTGTTGCAGGTATACATAAATAATGTATGGAAACATAGCATTGCAGGTATAAATCAACAGAACACACAAACCCAGCATTGCAGGTATAGATCAACTGGAAATCACATGTAAACTCAGCACTGAAGGTATAGATCAAATAAACAACACATGGAAACAGCACCCCAAGTATTGATCAACTGAATTTGACATACAAATCCTGTATTTGCTGGTAAACATAAATAATGTATAGAAACATAGCATAGCAGATATAGACCAACACATTAACACACAAACCCAGCTTTGCAGGTATTGATGAATTGGAATTCACATAAAAACTCAGCATTAAAGTTCTAGATAAAACACCCTAAATTACAGGCATAGATCACAGATTGCACACCCCAAAGCCAGCATCCACATTGCACACATAGAACCTGACCAGCACCCAAATTACACACACACATAGGACTTGCCATCTTTGCCCCCAAACAGCCCAGCATGAGTCAGCATTGTTCCCAAACAGCCGAGTGTACGCCATTTTTGTCCCATAAACACACTACCTGTGCCATCTTTGTCCCATAAACACCCTGCCTGTGCCATTTTTGTCACATAAACACCCTGCTTATACCATCTTTGCCTTTTTAACAAATCAACTATACACCTATGATTAACACAAACTCTTTTACAGTCGCTCACTAATTCACTTTCATTCACACAATTCATTCACACAATCATTTATTCTTTCACACACATTATTTACACATATTCATTGATGCATTCTCACAAATTCATTAATTCTCTCACTCATTCACACAATTAATCCACACATTAATCCATTCATTTTCTCTCTCTCTCATTCTGACTCTTTATTTCAATATTCTTGCTACCCTCCTTTCTCCATATCTACCCCTCTTCCTCCCTTCTCTCGATCTACCCCTTCTCCCTATCTACCCGTTCTCACTCCCTTCTGCCCTATCTACCCCCTTCTCACTCCCTTCTGCCCTATCTACCCCCTTCTCACTCCCTTCTGCCCTATCTACCCCCATCCCCCCGTCTCACTCCCTTCTCCCTATCTACCCCCATCCCCATGTCTCACTCCCTTCTCCCTATCTACCCCCATCCCCCTGTCTCACTCCCTTCTCCCTATCTACCCCCATCCCCCTGTCTCACTCCCTTCTGCCCTATCCCCCCATCTCACTCCCTTCTACACCCTTATAACTATCTACCCTCTCCCCCCTTTGAAGTTCACTTACCTTTCAGGAGTCCTGCAGTGGGGGTGCAAAGCCTCTGTCTCCCAACTCTGCCACTGTAAGGAACAGTATAGGGTGATGGGAGTTATGATGTACTTTAGAGCATAATTATATAAGCAAAAAGATATTGGAAATGGTACAGCAAAACACTCATCACTCTCACACACTTACCAATCCACACTTACCAATCCACTCAGTGTTGTGCGCCGGGATCTGACAACAAACCCCGGCGCACAGCAGCAGTTGCCGCGCGGATCACAAGGGAGCGGTATTGGAGGTCTGTTAAAGATCCTTGAAGCGGCTTAAAATCACTCAAGGGAGCCGGAGGTCTGTTAAAGACCTCCGATACCGCTCCCTTGCGAGCCTGCTCCTCCAGCGGCGGACATTACTGTCCGTCTCTGGAGGGGTGCCGGCCAGTTGGCACCCCCTGATGAGTGGCAGACATTTATCCCAGCCAAACCTTGTAACTGGTTTTGGCCAGTAACAGATAGTGAAGGTTGGGACCCTATTGTATTGTTAATCCCTTTACTGCCCTTGTTGTCTCTGGGATGCTACCCGATAGCGATATCCCTTTACTTTGCTTCGGGATATTGCCTACGGATTGCAGGGAATTATTGTCCTGAAGGGAGAAGTCGCTCTTGGCAGAGAGAGAAAACCTGAGGTCCCTGGACGGTCTGTCACACAATGTATTTATTCTTTGGATAAACAGGCCATGGCCTTTTATTTTGCTCTACATAATATTTACAAAATGCATGAATTCGTAAACATAATTCAAACAAACTTTAACTAATCCCGAGCTAAACTTAAACAACTAATTTACACAAATAACACAAATGGATATTAAAAGCCATCTGTGGCCTATCCCATAAAATTCATGGCTTCTTCCACCATACTTTGTAGATTTTAAAATATCATAACAAATGTTCCATCTAATTTTTCTTAGTTTGCGTGCGCAAAAAAATTTCTCTTGTGCAAAAAGTTTCACAGAGCAAAAATTTTGTGCGCACAATATCCGCGCCGCATAAAGTTTAAAAAAATTATTTTTTTTCTTTTTTTGGGAAAAATTGTTGTGCGCACAATTTTTTGAAAAGGGGGGTTTCTAAAAAAGCTATGTGCGCGCGCACAAGTGCACAGCTTAGAGGGAACACTGATCATAACCGATATCTGATATACCGTATTGGCTCGGATATAGGCCGCCCCCGTATATAGGCTGCACCCTAAAAGTTTGGTGCTTTTTTAAAGAAAAAGTTTTTTTCTTTAAAAAAGCACCAAAAAAAAACATGCTGCCACTCTGTCCCCCCCCGAGATATTCTGCCACTGTCCTCCCTCCCCGAAATATGCTACCACTGTCCTCCTCCCCCCCCGAGAAATGCTGCCACTGTCCTCCCCCCCCCCCGAGATATGCTGCCACTGTCCCCCCCCCCGAGATATGCTGCCACTGTCCTCCTCCTCCTCACCTCAAGAGATACAACCATATCCTCCTAAAATTAGTCTAATTAAGAAATCTTTAAACATATGTTGCTTACCTGACAATTTAAAGAAAAAAGATTGTGAAAAACCTTTTTTTATGAAATCTAAAACAAATTCTAAGGTCAATGTTACTATTCAGCTATGTATCCCAAGTACCTTTAGACAGAAACACTATTAAAACACTAATCTGGGTGAAGTCAATTCCCAAAGGCTCTGCAGAACTGCCAACCTTGTTCTCTCCAGGTTAAAAAGGCATATCTGGGAGGCAGAGTGGCATAAGGCATATCCGAGGGGGGGAACAGAGGCAGCCGAAAACCCAACTCACGTAACTCTCTTCTCCATGCTAAATCATGTCCTCCCCATCATTTATCTAAAGGTATTCCTTAGGGGCAGTTTATATGCCTAAACAGGATATGCAATATGGAGGAGGCATACCAAAGATAAGCTAAAGATCTTATTAAGAGGTTATCCACTAAGTGTCATC
Source organism: Spea bombifrons (assembly GCF_027358695.1). Lineage (NCBI taxonomy): Eukaryota > Metazoa > Chordata > Amphibia > Anura > Pelobatidae > Spea > Spea bombifrons. Next base: position 8,367,852 of record NC_071099.1, read on the forward strand.
TTGAAAGCCAAAAGGGGACAGTTGACCATATAAACCAAGTGGACTTGTTATCAACACTCCAAAATTAAAGGAAGACATTGACCACGCTCTACATTTATTACTAATTACTGTGCTGAGTTTGAGGCAGTTTGTCACAGTGAAGAAATACTTACCCATGCTGAGTGCTTATCCCTATTTGGAAACCATTCTAAAGAAGGGATGTAATTTCTCAGCCAAAAGGGCTAAAACACTTGGGTCTAGAATCTCCCCAAGTATGTTTATGACCCAAACCATGGGCAAACCTGCTCCCTGGCTGAGGGCTATAGGCCATTTTAAATGCAGGCACAGGATCTGCATGTGCTCCAAAAATCTTAGCGTTGGTAAGTGGTTCTCATCTACTATTGCGGGAGTTAAATTTGGCATGAACCCTTCCCTTTTTCTTTTCCAGGTTTTTTTTTATTATTGCACAGAATTAAATGTGTATATTCTGTCAGTGGGTAACTATAACATATATCTTGTGTCCTCCTGCTTTGTCTGTGTTCCAGTAATATTATACTACTTACAGTACGTGTGAGAGGGAGATTAAGAAAAAAAATAAAAAAACTGACCGGGCAAGTCAGGGTGTTTTTCATTTACCGTTTGTTTACATCTGTGGTTTTATGTACAATTTTATGTTTTGTACTTGGCGTAGCATGTGGCTTACTTAATTGCTGAATGATTGTTGCTGGTTGCACGCCTCTAGCCTTTAAAAACCTAGGCTCATGGGCAGGCGGTATGCCTATGATTAAGTTCTACTTGGATGAAACGCTTCAGGCTGCTCTCTAACAATCCTTATCTGCTCCCATTCTTTATTGTGTTTTTACTTTTGAGCTAATAAAAGCTGTCTTAACTTGAAGAATTTCGGCTTCGCTCTCTTTCATGAACACCAAATTGCTGAATCTCTGGCATTGCTATTTCTTTTTATTATGTGTTCCGTAGAACGGACAGGCTGTGGGACCTGTGCCTGGAGCTTGATGGGACTAAAAACGGTCTGCATTAGTGTTTTCTTTCCCTCCTTGAATGTTTTCCCTCCTCAAATTATTAGTTAAAATATGTTGATATTCTAAAAAGAAATGTGGCTAGCAACTGAATGTTTGTTTCCACAAGAGTGGCGATTCCGCAATCACAACACACCAGGCTAGTGGTGCATCAAATGTTCATTCATCAGTGAGTTGTCTGATGTCTATTGTTCTAGGATGGGGCCAAAGAGTATGCTATGATGAACAATCCTAGATCCAAGTGCTTAGGAAGACGCAGAAGGAAAAACACTTCAGTCAGTGCATCCTGTGCAAGTACTTCATCATCCACAGTTTCAGAAACAAGAGAAGGTGATAGTGATAGGGAAACCAGCAACGAATGCGCTTCCAGTTCTTCAGGTAAGGGGAGGATGCACATGGAATCTTGTGTGTTTGTTTATGAGAATATATTAATTGCCATCCTTGGGAACTTCCCAGAAGTAGCTCTTTACCTGGAGACTCCAGCTATGTTTATTGCATATGCTTGTCAGGAAATCAAAGCTACGAAGCAACATTTTGATATTTAATAACTCTAGATTTTAGATATAAAAAATTAAAATACACTTATGCCAAGATATACATGTCCATATGCCCCCAATGTTACAAGATATGCAACTTGCACATTCCATTTACAGACTGTAAAGATTTTTTTTAGATCTGTTCGGTGCAGGATAAAAGCAGCATTAACTCATACAGGTGAATCTTGAGCAAACATCTAGTCAATGATTTTGTATGCTTGGGCCTAGAAACTGTGCAAGAATCACTTACATAAGAAAGAGCTGTGTCTATTATGCTATTGAAAATTCAGTGCTACCTCAAGGAAACTGATTTTTTTTAATTTTTTTTATTAATCCTTACATTAGAGGCAAATTCACGTTGCCAGACCCCAACCAGGCAAAGGCAGAGCAGTGTAAGTGGTGAACTTCCAGATGTATCCGAACCCACTGAACCTGTAGAATGGTCTGGAGCAGAGGAATCTCTCTTCAGAGTCTTCCATGGAACGTTTTTCAACAACTTCTGTTTAATAGCCCGCCTGATGGGCACCAAGACATGCAAACAGGTAAAAGCATGTTTCAACAGTATGTTACACAGACATTGATTAATATTCCATTGACTCCATTCCACTTTTCATCCTTAAACCATGAGTGTTATATATAATATTAAATGTAATATAAAATGTAATATACTAAACAAAGTAAAAAGGGCTTACTTTAAAAATTAGATGATTAGTATCACTTTATCTTTGCAAATAAAACTTTCTTTGAAGTGATGTTCATCTGAACAAAAGAAATCATTTAATAATCAATGATGTGCCTGGCATGTCATGGCATTAAATAAGCTTGGAAAGCAAACAATGATGCTGCTCTAATGATTCGATGTCAAGGTATTCAGCAATACGAAAACTTCAGCAAAACCTCCCGGGAGGTTTAAAAGAGGTTAAGAGGCGATCAATGATATCGAGGCATTCAGCGACACAGAAAGCCTACCCCAGGACACACTGTTTGCTCTGGAGAGCCCCCACAAGCGCCATTGCGAGATATTTTGTCTATTGCAAAATGGCACCACCCATTGAAAAAGTCAATGGAGCCCAGCTTTCTAATCACAATGTGATTAGTAAAATGTATTAAGAAAAATAAATAAAGTTAAAAAATAAATGTAGTAACATGTAAAAATAATTCTTAACTGATGTCACCATCAGGGGTACCATCCAGTTCTAACAAAATGTAAAAAAAATGTCCACAAAATATAAAAAATAGGTGAAAAAGTTTCCCAGATTTGAAACAAAAAGGTCTTGAAGTAGCAAAGCGATACTTGTACTGAACTCAGGATAAATATTAGAATCTATTTAGCAGTTTTTTCATTAACTTTTGAGACGAGTAAAAGATTTTTCAAGTAAAAGTCTAAAAAGGACTTTTTCTTTGAATTTTTCACCATATTTTATTATTTTTGTTATAGGATGATATAATAAAAATGCTATCAAAAGATAACTACTCCATTTCATGTCCTGAAGAAAACAATATATTACGTGTGTAGGTAGACTAAACGAAAGAGACGAAAATTACAACTAAACACAAGCACCGCAAAAATGTTTAAATAGCCACGGTCGTAAAAGGTATATAAAGAATAAAGTGCTTGGGTTAGGTATATACTGCTTCCCTCTAATTTTTCTTGGGTGGTGTGCACAGAAAATTTCTGTTGTGCAAATTTTTTCCCAGAGCCAATACTATCACTATACATTGAGCCAGACATTGCCAATAATGCAGCATAACCCCTATCACTATATACTAAGCCAAACATTGATGTGGTGTAGGCCTACCGCTTCAGTGTCTGGCTTAGTATATAGGGATGCACCGAAATGAAAATTCTGGACCAAAAATTCAGCATTCACTTGACCGAAACTGAAAATGACCCCCTCCCTTTAAAAAAAAACAAAACAAAAAAAAACACTTTATTAAAAATAACACACCAAAATTGGACAAAAAAAACCCAACAACAATATTATATATATATATATATATATATATATATATATATATATATATAATTGCTAACAGCAATCACACTCCTATCATGCCCAGGCAGCCAGTACATGCTGGAACCTGGGCATCATATTAATGTGATTACAGCCTCCCTATGCCATGCTATCCCCCCCCACTTACACATGCATGCTATCACACACACACTCATAAACAAACATTCAGCATAAACTACAGCATAACACCCATCACGCTCACACACTTACTAATCCACTCTCACTTAATGTTTTCCTACCTTTCCTCTGTTAGTTACTTTTCCTCCTCTTCTTCGTTCTTCCTCTTGCCCCTTCTTCTTCTGTGTCCTGTCCTTCCGGTGCAGTAAAGACAGTGGGCGTGGCTTCAGTGCTGTGCGCCGGGATATGACATCAAATCCCGACGCACAGCATCAGTTGCCGCTCGCATCGCTCCCTTGATTGATTTTAAGCCGGTTGGAGGGAGATCCTTGATCTCCCCAACCGAGCTTGCTCCTCCAGCGGTGGACATTACTGTCCGTCTCTGCAGGAGTGCCAGCGTCACCCTGGACGGACTGCCCGCCCCCCCAGCTCCCCGTTAGGTACTGTGCGCACAATTTTACGACGTGTGCGCTCTCTTGAAAAGTTATGTGCGCGCACACATCTTAGAGGGAACACTGCTTCTGAGTAGAAGTTAGTTGATAAAGACAGTTGCCCATTTATGCTACCAGTCAAACCTTTAGTTTGGAGACAACACCAAAAATTATTATCATTGATAAATATTGGTGTCAAGAGTAGGGTTATACGCCTCCACCCGCTGCCCCCACTAGACACCAGAGAGTCTGAAGAAATAGAAGGCTCGATATCTTCCAAAACCTTGAGATGGTGCTGCCGTAAGTAAAATGTGAGTCCAGAAGGTGTTAGGCGTTTGTGAACCCTCCTGAATGTTGTTCTGAATCAAAAAAGGCCCCCAAGTTAGTTGCCCAAAACCAAACGCGGCAAAAATGAAACCGAAAATTTGGACAATTCAGATTTTCTTTGCCATGCACAAGTCAGGGGAGGCCTGGCATCTTTGACCACCGAGCAACTAACATGAGCACTAGCAAACACTCTTACAGTAGCACAACCACTTGCTCTGACACAAACACACTGTATTGCACCTCTACTTAGTCTATTACACCTTCGCACTCCAGACTTTGCCGTGAGCTCTTCCTTATAGCTTGCATACTGTGCAAGTCGCCATGCTTTTACTAAAAGGTTACATGACCCCACTGAGTTGCTGCCACCCTGAGAGGGCCTGTTTAAGTTGGACCAGCCCTGTTTGAAGAATATGGACTGCCCCTACATGGGAACTGTCAGCGTTTCACCTAAACCACAGCTTCCCTGGGTCACTCTGTCCTATCCCTTCCCTATCCCTCTATTTTCCATACAGTTCTCAGCTATCTGGGGCTAACCTGCACATCATGTGGTTAACCATGCCCATGTGCACAGCTAGTCCTGCCCCTCGAAAAGCCACTCTCACCAAAGCGAGAGTGCTCCAAGTAGCCTGACCTGGAAAGTTTTTTTCATTTAAACCCTACTGTGAAGGTCATAATGCACCATTCATCTAGGTAGAAAGCGTTAGTAAGAAGGAAGGGTCTTCTATCCCAGGTGTTTAAGGAGTAGCTCTATAGAAATGAGAGTGAAGTTTGTGTGCTGTCCATATAAGTTATGTCTATTTGCTTCTTGTTTGATATTTTTTTATGTGTCCTTTAAAGGTTTTCCAGTTTGCTGTAAACGACTCAATGATTCTTAAGGTACCTGCAAAGGAATTAATGAGCACGGCACAGAAGAAGAAGAGAAAACATAGGTAATATATCAAACAATTTGTCCTGCTACTAAAAATAGGAATATATAAGTATAATTTGAATTAATAGATGTTTAATAATGCCTGTATCAAAAGAATACACAAAAATAAATGTACCTTTCATCACTTGATGACAATTGCCGGTCCGGGCACGTCACGGAAAAACATGTCGTTAATGACAAATGACGTGCCAGGATCCGTGATCGATTTTTTTACCCAAACGGCGTTGCTGTAATGCCTCGACCTCGAGGCATTGAGCAACGCCACGACCGGCATCAGGGGCCATGTCTGGCCCCTCCCCTGGGCGTCAACATCCGCCATACAATGTATGGTGGCGGACGCCCGGTTTAAAAGCGTTTAGGAGGCGATCAACGATCACCTCCTAAACTTAAATGGTGTCGCTGGAATGCCTCGATCAGGAGGCATCCAGCGACACCAAACACTTACCTTAGGATGGACTGTGACCGCTCCGGAGAGCGGTCACAGCCGCAGCTGCCGGTGATTTTTGCCATCAGCAAGATGGCGGCGGCCCGGGAAAAAAAACAATAAAGACGAAAAAGTTTGCTAGAGGGTCTCCAGACCCTCTAGAGAACTCTGGCTCCACTTGCAGGTTGAATACAGGTACTGCATTCAACCATGCAAGTCAATGGAGCCCAGCTTTCTAATCACAGTGTGATTAGTAAAAATAAATTAAAAAATAAAATAAAATTAATAATAATTAGAAAAAATAGTAAAAAAAAAACAGTACAATGTAAAAATAATTTCCCTCTGATGTCACTATCAGGGGAACCTTCAAGTTGAAAAAAAATGTTAAAAATGTTTTAAAAAAGGCAAAAACAAATTAAAATATATATAAAAAATATATTTTTGTGAGCAAGTCCTAAAATTAGCACATTAGCTTAAAACAATTCTCGCATGGAAAGAGTTAAAATACTGGCATATTAAATGCCCATGGGGTGTCTACTTTAAAAAAATGTATGATTTGATGGGGTAGATTGAATTGGCCGGATTCAACAATGTCCCAATTAACACGGGGGGGAAGGATGGCCACACACCTAATTTCCAATTAGAAAAATGCACACGTACCAAATGTGGCCTTTTAGTTCCCCCCAAAAATGACAAACCCATGCATGTGGGGTATCAGTGTACTCAGGAGATGTTGCTGAACAGCGGCATATACCAGGAGCTGTAAATTCATACATAAAGTAGGTGTGTGTGGGAAAAATACACACACAAAAATACTACTGCAAACTTTGAAAAAATGCTGGTGATAAAATGTGTGCATGCAAAGAGTTAAAATACCAGCATTTAAAATACCCTATGGTGTCTAGTTTTCAAAAATATATGGTTTTGTTGGGCACACTGAAATGGCCCGGCTCAAGGATGTACCAAATAGGGCATGGGCAGTGGATCCCCAACTGCTAAAGTTCAACGTTGAAAAATGTGCATGCCCCAAATGTGGCCCTTTTGCCCCCAAACAGCCAGGCAGAATCATTCATGTGGGGTATCACTGTGCTCAGGAGATGTTGCTGAACACATATTGGGGTGTTTTGTGATAGTGACATATACGAGAACTTTTTAATTCATACCTGAAGTAAAATGTGTGTGAAAAAACAAATGCAAAAAAAATTACTACCATAAAGTTTGACAAAGGCTGATGGTAGAATTAGTGCTTGGAATGGGTTAAAATACTAGCATTTGTGTAAGAAATTTTGACCCTCTTACAGGGATATTCTTTTAGGGAATGTGTGACGAATAAAGCACAAATACAAGCGTATAGAAAAATGTATATTGATATTGAACTAGGCCACTGTTACAGGTTATAGGGCATATAACATACAGAAAACATTTGCCAATAACACAAAACAAAAGGGATACATAAGCACATTCTTGGGAAACCTCTCTCAGCTCACAGGCTTCTCCCGAACGCCATCTTGCGCAGCTTCGTTCTGAGTCTCCTGACCCAGGACACTCCTCTTTCTCAGACTCCTCTTTCTCTCTTACTCAGACTCTCCTTTCTCTCTTACTCAGACTCTTCTTTCTCTCTTACTCAGACTCTTCTGACTATTGCAACCCCTAACTAGTCATCCCAGAATTCCTTGTACCTCCCAGAAAGTGGTTCACCCAACCCCTCTTTCCAGAGATTTCCTGTATGACCCAATTATGGAGGAGACAGGTAGTCTATGCAAACATGCACACAGTTATGTTAATATACATCGGCTTCGGTTGTCTGACCCCCTGTGGGGTATCCCACCTCTGTTGGAGCCTTTGTTCCAAACCCTTTGTAAAGCATTAATATGCAAACGACCTTACATTGTAAAACCAGATATCTTACCTTATAGAAACCCAAATCGTCCCCAAAACATTATGCAATAAATGTAGTATCACATTTTGAAGGCACCCTTCATTTCTTACATTTGGAATACCCTGGGCTGTCTAGTTTTCAAAAATATATGACTTGATGGGGTAAATTGCATTGGCCGACTTCAAAGATACCCAAAATGGCACATGAGGGGAAGAATTACCAGATTTGGAAAAAATGGCTTTGAAATAGCAAAACGCTACCTGTACTTTTTGCCCCATAATGTGTAGAAAAAAGCAAAAAAACATAGAAACATTGGGTATTTCTAAACTCAGGACAAATAGTAGAATCTATTTAGCAGGTTTTTTCATTACCTTTTATAGATGAGTAAAAGATTTTTCAACTAAAAGTTAGAAACAGTCATTTTTTTTTCTAAATTTTTCACCATATTTGATACTTTTTTTAATAGTAAATAATATGATACAATCAAAACAATGTCATGTAAAGAAAGCCCTTCTTGTCCTGAAAAAAACAATATCTAATGTGTGTGGGTTCAGTAAACGGGAAAGAAGAAAATTACAACTAAACACGAGCAGCGCAGAAATGTTAAAACGGCCATTGTCACGAAGGGTACAAAAAGTAAAATCAGCCTTTGTCACGAAGGGGTTAAAGCTTAATAGGTTAAACATTTACATTGAAGCTGCATTAGAGAGTCATGTTGTCCATGTTTCCGTGATGAAACCTTTCCATTTGCAGGAGCTGGAAAAAACATGGGGCACATGAAATGAAGTTCTGAAAACAAAAACACCTTTTACTTGCTAAGGCTTTTGCTTCTTTTTCATACTGCAGGTTGTGGGCTGCTCACTGTAGAAAGATTCAGCTAAAGAAAGGTAAGAGTCATCATTTGTCTCTACTTTCTAGTAAAGTAGAAGTGAAGCTTATTTACTGATTGCAGCTGAGCATCTAGATTGGCCTACGTTTTACAGGTGTTCTTGTAGAAAGCTTTGCTTTTTTTGTGTGTGTATGTGTGTGTAAGGAAGTTTTAATTTACTGAACTGAGGGTAGATAAATGGAATAGCCTCCTAGCACAAGTTTTAAAGGGTTAGTACAGTGAGGTAATTTAAACATGTATGGGATTGAGGAAAAAAAACAGATATTTGATGCTATTCTTTATCTTAATTGCTAGATAATTCTGCTAATCAAGTGTACAACTACCAGCCATGTGATCACCCAGATCATCCTTGTGACAGCACATGTCCTTGCATTATGACACAAAACTTCTGTGAAAAGTTCTGTCAGTGTAACCCAGACTGTGAGTAACCACTAATATATATATTGTTTTTCTCAACAGAGCGACATATACAGCCAGGTGCATCTTTATTGCTCTATTGTAAATCAGAATTGCACTCAAAATTTTGAAAATACAACGAATAGCAATAAGTGTGATATTGAGTTTGATCCTGTATTCATTAAAGTAACCCCCAAGCACTACAGCAATGAGCAAAATGTATCCCACAAGGTTAACACTCAAAGGTATACACAAAACAACCAAATAATGAAAGCCAATATAAATTTACTAGATAACATGCCACAAAATAAATAGTACGAATACAGATTACATACCAGGGAATGACAGATACAGACAGTAGAGGCTGACACCCCATGAGATCCTTCAATGTTTTTGCTATAAGTCTTTGTCAAAGGTAAGATCTGGGTAGGTGAATATGGTAGAATTTTGTGTTATATGTAGAAAATTAGATTGAACGGCAAACTTCCCAATGTTGTAACACGCACCTCCTATACTCCATGAGGCATAAACATTACCTTTATATCTCCTCCAAATGATGCAAGAAATGCAGAGTAACCTTTATTTTTCTCCAAGCAATAATTACAAATACATTAGTTATGGTGGCTCAAATATGCCTATTGCCTCACCTGTTTCATACTAAGAGGTGCTTAACAGTAACTAATTTCTTCTAGAAAACTGGTGGAAACCTGATCCAGTTTAATATTGTATTGTAATTAGTGTGCAGTCCTGCTTTTATTGCAAAATGATCTACAATTACATTTAAAATGTTTATAAATATTGTTGTTTAAGTGGCAAATTGTATTAAAACTAGAAGAGTGTAGAATGTCTAAAGCCTGTACAGTACTTATTAGTATAATATCGGGTTGACATAGAGAAACATAAACTGCCTGTTTCACAAAAGTGCTTGAAGTGAAGTGTTTCCCTAGAAACTCTGTTGACTTAGATGTAGTTACCAGTTAAATCATTCATTTGAAGGTCAAAACAGATTTCCTGGATGCAGATGCAAGACCCAATGCAACACAAAGCAGTGCCCCTGTTACCTGGCAGTGAGAGAATGTGATCCGGATCTGTGTCTCACATGTGGGGCATCTGAACACTGGGACTCCAAGGTTGTGTCCTGCAAGAACTGCAGCATTCAGAGAGGCCTAAAGAAGGTGAACATGCATGTGTAGCATACACAAACACATACATACTTTGGTTATAATATGCACCTTTTGTATTTTATGTATGCATGTAAAGTTTCAAGAAAGATTTTGTACCTTTTTAGAATTTTCACCTGCTCTTTGACAGAGAGGAACTCACACCTCATTTATTGTCATTCATGTTATTGGTTATCAACATAAATTTCAGTTGTAAGTTAATTTTCATATCCGTGGGGGGGAAACATATACAAGTATTTATGTTAAATAATATTTTATATAAATGTGTGTGACATAATTGCAATATACCATTGGGGTCATGGTAGCTGACAATGGCCTTTTTATACCTACGAAGATACTCCGTCAAAAATCAGCTGTTTCCAGCTACAGTAGTCATTTACAACATTAACAATGCCTACACACTACTTCTGATCCATTTGATGTTATTTTAACGAAAAAAAACAAACGTTTTTCTTTCACAAACAAGGACATTTCTTAGTAACCCAAACTTTTGAACGGTAGTGTCTGAATGTGTGTGTATACAGTTAGATCCGGAAATATTTGAACACTGACACAATTTTCATAATCTTGGGTCTGTGTGCCACCACAATGGATTTGAAACGAAAAAAACAAAGTGCAAACTTTCATACGCAGTCCCCTTATTTCAGGGGCTCAAATGTAATTGGACAGATCAATACAATCATAAATAAAATGTTCTTTTTTAATACTTTATCGAGAATCCTTTGCAGGAAATGACTGCTTGAAGTCACCACATGCTGGGTTTCCTTTGTAATTCTTTGCCAGGCCTTTACTATAGCTGTCTTCAGTTGTTGTTTGTTTGTGGGTCTTTCTGCCTTATGTTTACTCTTCAGCAGGTGAAATGCATACTTGATCGGGTTGAGATTAGGTGATTAGGCCATTGCAGAATATTTCACTCCTGGGCTTAGTTCGTAGTATGTTTTGGGTTATTGTCCATGCCACGGTAACCCTCTGAGGCTGAGGACACATGGCGGTGTGTTTGAGTTTGGGAGGGGGCGCTGGAGGATTCCTGGGGAGATTCCTTACTTGCCTTCCCCCTCTTATATCAAAGTAACCCTGTGTTCATTGGGGGCACAGGGTGAACGGAAAACCTGTCTGGTCTGCCGTAACCAGACTCCCATGAGTCCCTCGGGATCACCCCTTAATAGTGACTCTTTGTCTGGTGGGCATTGCTGGCCTTAGAACTGTATTGCGGAGCCAAGCTGTCTTGTGATTGATGAGATTATACCCCTAATCCTATCATGTGTTGTGTATAGATATCTGTGCTGTCTTCAGTACATCTGCTTGGGGGAATGTGAAGGGTTAATCCCTTGAGCAACTGAGCATTCACGGCAAGGAGGATTCCTACGGCAGAGCCACTCATTCCGAGTACGTGTATCCGTCACATTTGGTGGCAGATGTGGGATTTCCTTCCTTGCCGAGGGATATTCAAACCACCACCAGGATACCTTCCTCATTTTCGTATGAGTTAAAGCTGATGGAAAGGATCCTCAAGCATTGGGACATTTCCTTTCCACTGGGATTGATGGACAGGTTGGCAGACTTCGGTCGCCTTGACAGGGACATGGACGTGGCAGCAGAGTTTCAGGGGCTGCTGTGGGTCATCCTCTCGTGCTACACCACTGCTCTACCTACAGAACTATACGGAACTGACGCAACAGATTTGAGGGTCACTATGGGAGTTGGCACTCCTGGAGGCTGTTATACGCTGGGGCCAGTGTTTTACAAGCTACGGACATAGGATTAGAGACCACTGGGAGCTAAGGATGTAATTCCTAGGACAGTAACCCCAGGAGCAGTGGGTATCCAAATTGGGCAAGCTGGTCCAACAGGAGGTAGAGCTGCACAATTGATAACAGGCTCTGTGGTGGCATGCAGAGCAAGCATATTTGGGGACTGTAACAGAATGATCTCCAGAGGGGTATGATTTTGACGGTCCTGGATTGTTGTGGGAGAGCCTTACCGTTTTTTTTTTTAATTTGTCAGCGAAGGGGACTCTGCTCTGGAAGATGTTGGGTAATACAGAGAAGCTATGCTTGGTCTCAGAGAAGTCCCAGAGCTGAGACCTGATCTGGACTATCTGGTCATGAAAGAGTGGCAGGTGGAAAGGGCATACGAGAGCTGCTAGCCCTCTGGAGACCATTCTGTCCTCAGAGCCAGAGGATATTACAGCACAAGCAGGAGCACTGGCATCAGGGCAGAGTACCGCTGGTCTCTGCAACGGCCCCACATCATACGGCTCTGCCGCCCCAGCTGAAGCGCTGACGTAGGGGCAGCAGGCCCATCTCCCTTGCTACAACTGGCGCACCAGGGAGAAAGGATGCATGTGGCATTACTCCCCAGGGGTTGAGTGAGGTCCCAGGAGATGGCACAGCCAGCCCATGTCCCCAGCAGCAGCAGGAGCACCAGGGAGGGGATGCAGGGATGCATCCTTCCCCAGCGGCTGAGTGCATTCCAGGGAGAAGTGGCAGTCGGCACTTCTCTCAAGCAACAGAAATGTACATCAGGAGAGGCAGAGGATGGACTGGTGAGCACTACCCTTGTAGGGGCAATTGGGCTCGGAAACCAATTGGGACTGGATGGACTGACTAACTTCGGAGTCAACTCATCTCGGGTCTCTTCCTGTGTTAGTATCCTTGTGAAGGGGAAGAAATGTCACAGTAACCCCCTGATGCTGAGGACACATGGCAGTATATTTGAGTTTGGGAGGGGGCACTGGTGGATTCCTGAGGAGACTCCTTACCTGCCTGCCCAGTCCCCTCTTATGTCAAAGTAACCCAGTGCTTATTGGGGGCACAGGGTGAACGGAAAACCCTGTTTGGTCTGCCATAACCAGACTCCCATGAACTAGCCGGCTATGGGGGCTGTACAAGCCAGAAAAAGCTCGATGCGCCTTACCGAAATCTAGCAGCAAATTCATGGAACTATATGGCGGCTAGAAGCCGCAGCGATACACGCCCACAATTGGAACTGCGTAGCTACAGACACCTTTTATCCCACCACATTGCTGTTTTGCGGTTACATTAAGCTTGCAGTGGGCAACACTAGGCCCGGGGTTTACCCATCTGCAGCTATGGAACTCTTGCCTGGCTACTGCACAAATTCTTGACGTCGCTCCCTCGGGATAGTGACTCTTTGTCCGGTGGATATTGCTGGCCATAGAACTGTATGGTGTCGCTGAGCTGTCTGGTGGTTGATGAGATTATACCCCTAATCCTGTCATGTATTCTGTATAAAGGTCTGTGCTGTCTTCAATAAACTGAGTTCTGTTTTACCCCTACACTAAGTCTCGGCTAGTGTTTGGGGGAATATGAAGGGTTAATCCCTTGAACAATTGAGCATTCACTGCAAGGAGGATTTCTACAGCGGAGCTACTCAGTCCGAGTACGTTCTCCTTCACAGTCCATCTGTAAAGTAAAGCACTGTCCCAATCAACTTCGCTGAATTAAGCTGAATCTGAGCAGACCATATACCCCTATACGCTTCAGAATTAATCTGACTGCTTCTGTGTCATCATACATAAGCACTAGTGACCCAGTCCCATTGGAAACCATGCATGCCTATGCCATCACACTGCCTCCACAGTGTTTTACAGATGGTGTGGATCATGAGCCATTCCAAACCTTCGCCATACTTTTCTTCCCATCACTCTGGCACAGGTTGATTTTAGTTCACCTAATGCTGTTCCAGAACTGGTCTAAAACTGTCTAAACTGGTTTTGCTCTTATGAAGTTTTCTCTTTATGGTAGACATTGAAAATGTTATGCCTACTTCTTGGAGAGTATTCTTCACTTGGCTGGATGTTGTAAAGGGGTTTACATGGAAAAGATCCTAAGCTCATCCATCACCTTCTGTGTTGCAGAGCTCAGCAGTGCATTCTTTTGTTCTCAAAATGAACTGTTGATTTGACCACTGCTAATGTTTCTGGCTATCTCTCTGATGGATTGTTTATTTTTTTGCAACCTAAGGATAGGCCATCCTTAGGCTGCAAAAAAATAAACCGGCAGTTTCACTTGCATTGAGAGCTCCTTTGACTGCATGTTGTAGCTTCACAGCAACAGCTTTCAAATGTGAATGTCATACTCCAGACCTTTACATGCTTAATTCATGAAAAATAATGACGGAATAACCCACACCCGTCCATTAAACAGCTTTTAAGTCAATTGTCCAATAACTTTTGGTCCCTTGAAAAAGAAAAACTGTAATTCATAAACCCTCCCTCAAAGTTGGATGTGAGCTGAGAGACTACATGTTATCATTATTTAACTGTAACGAGTTTATTTGGGTAAACAGCCGAAAAAACGAAACTTGTGTTGGTGTCAAAATATTTCCGGACCTAAGTGTATGTATATATATGTAATCCAAAGTAATCCTGCATACAGTCTCAGGAGAATTGACTCTTACCTGGATGCATCTTTAAGCCAAGGTCCATATACAAGAAAGTAAACAAGCACACCAAGGATTTTCAGTGAGCTTTATTTGCTTTTAGTGGTTATCATAACAGAAACTTGACGTTTCAGCCCCTGTCTGAGGATTTTATCAAGAGAGTCTCTCTAATCAAGAGAGTCTCTCTAATCAAGAGAGTCTCTCTAATCAAGAGAGTCTCCCTAACCAAGAGAGTCTGTATAGCCCCTAACCCTGACTCTTGTCTCAGTGAAAGCCTAGCCATTAGCCAGGGATGCAAAATATTCTTCTGTAAAAGTTAATGCATATTGATCTACAATTAACTGGTTGTTAGAGGCCACCCGTAAAACACAATATATGCAAATCTTCCCTGTGTGACTGATGTAATAAATCCCTGTTCTTACAAACTAGGTAATTCTGGTAATTTTTTCCTAGTCTGAGTGTTACCTGGGAATTGTATTTTTGCATGGAAATTAATTGATAAATTGCTCAGAATCCAGAGGCATTTTCCATGAGTTTCTGCCCCCTTCCTTTTAGGAGATGTTTGGCCAAACACATCTCCTGCTGAAACTGTACATGTGTGCACATACGAGCAGAGGGTCTCATTAGGATTGCGTGTGTATGTGTGAGGTAAAGAGCAAACCAACACTGTAGCTGGCTGCAGTTCAGTACTTCACACATGTACATGTAATCCTAATGAAACCCTCTGCTTGTATGTTCATTTGGAACTTCCATTTATTTCAAATGTAGTACTTTGCTGCCCAGTGATTTGCAGCATTGAGCAGCCAAATTGGTAGGGATCTTGGAGGGAAAGTTATGCTGCAACTTTGGAAGAATAAAAGTTATTTTTTACATGTATAAAGAATGCACATAATACTTACTAAGAGCTTTGCTATGCCTTTATGTTTGGTGAACCTGTTGGAACAGTAGACTCCCCATTGTGTTCTGATAAAGGAGATACTAAATAATCCACAATTTTATTATTTTTGTGTTCTTTAGCACCTGCTCTTGGCACCATCAGATGTTGCTGGCTGGGGAACCTTTATTAAAGAGTCTGTCCAGAAGAATGAATTTATCTCTGAGTATTGTGGAGAGGTCAGTTGGCTTATCATACTCATATCCATTTTACCCATTAGTATCACAAGGGAATCCAGCTTCCATTCTTGCTGCCACTGCATGAACCTGGCCATATGTCTGGCTGATGACACTGAAGGAACAGTGTAGCAGTGCTTGGTGCCATTACAGCAGCGATATTAGTGCAGACATCGTAGAGGGTGTCAGCCCATGCAGTGAAGACCCTTGCATGGTCTGTACAGACCCTGTTGGGACCTCTAATGATGTCAGACAGCCTCTGCTGCTGTCTGCCAGTCTCCCCTGCCATCTTCCAGCCTTCGCTGCTGTCTGCTAGCCTCTGCCTGCTATCTGCCAGCCTCCACCTCCCATTGGCCTGCTTCTGTCAGCCAGTTCCCCAGCCAACTGTGGTCTGCAAGTGCTATTCCTGTGGATGGTGCCTAGAATGAAGCCTAAAGCTGTTGCAGACTGCCGTTTACAATCAGGCGCTTCAGTACTGGCCTGTCCCACTCAGGGTTCTGTGCCTGAACCTGTCTCTGCACAGAGACTCTCACCTAATCCATTACCCGCACCTATTACAGTAAGGGAGCAAAATATTAAAAAACGCTATATGTGTAGGGTATTATTATACTCTGGGGATGATGTTAAACATATATAACATATTTATCAGTGCATTACACGCACTGGTGTATAACACGCACCCTCATTTTAACAAGGAAATGTGGGTGAAAAAGTTTAAATAATAAAAAACACACACTAACGCACTCAGAGACACACACAGATTAATTTTATATATTGCCAATCCAGACTACCTACATTTTGGGAGATCTGGTATGGGTCCTCTTTATCTTCCAGCGTTTTAATTTTTGTGCTGATGCCGGGGCCGGAGTGATGTCATCACCCAGCTCCCGGCATCAGAGAGGGCGCGGGAGAGAGCTGTGCAGGAGAAGATTGTGTAGCTCCAGGTTTTATTCGCGTCTAACACGCAGGTAGGGTTTCAGCTTCATATTTTAGTTAAAAAAGTGCGTGCTATACGCCGCTAGCACTTATTCTGTGGAAAAGGTCCTAAGCCAGGCATGTCCAAACTTTTTTCGAAGAGTGCCAGATTTGATGAAGTGAACATGTGCGAGGGCCGACCATTTTGCCTGACATTTTCTGAACCATTAAAATTAAATAAAAATTAACTATTTTATGCAAAGTTTATTGAAAACGGCATACCACATCTATCCCTTTCTCACTATCTCCCCTCCCTACCCCCTTCTCATAATCTCCCCTCTCCCTCCCCCTTCTCACAATCTCCCCTCTTCCTCCCCCTTCTCACAATCCCCCCTCTCCCTCCCTACCCCCCCTTCTCACAATCTCCCCTCTCCCTCCCTACTCCCCTTCTCACAATCTCCCCTCTTCCTCCCTACTCCCCTTCTCACAATCTCCCCTCTTCCTCCCTACCCCTCCTTCTCACAATCTCCCCTCTTCCTCCCTACCCCTCCTTCTCACAATCTCCCCTCTTCCTCCCTACCCCTCCTTCTCACAATCTCCCCTCTCCCTCCCTACCCTTCTCACGATTTCCCCTCTCCCTCCCTTTCCCCCCTCTTAACGATCTACCCTCTCCCTCCCTACCCCCCTTCTCACGATCTACCCTCTCCCTCCCTACCCCCCCTTCTCACGATCTACCCTCTCCCTCCCTACCCCCCCCTTCTCACGATCTACCCACTCCCTCCCTAGGTCACTTACCGTCAACTCCTGTATTGGGAGCGTGAGGCGTTTGTCTCGGGTGCCGGTGCTTCACAGGTGAGTGCTCAGCTGTGAAGCGCCGGCACCCGAGACAAACGCCTCACGCTTCCAACACTGCACTCTGGGCAGCGCAGAGGCAGGCGGCAGCAGCAGCGGCGGCGAGCAGAGGAGTCCTGGATTTCTGTCAGTCAGGGGGGCCCAAGAGGTGCCGAGCGGTCGTTTTCAGCAACCGCTCGGCACCCCTTGGGCCCCCCTGACTGGCAGAACTCCAGGGCCGGGTCGCAGTCGCGACCCCGGTAGTTCCGCCACTGCCTACAACTTCTTCATCAGATGCCCTTGTGGCTGTGTGTGCCGGCGCAGGGAGAAGGAAAGCCCAAATCTAGCGACGTCCGAGATTGCAAGATTTAGGCTTTCCTTCTCCCTGCGCCGGCACACACAGCCACAAGGGCATCTGATGAAGAAATTGTGTAGGGGAGGGTTAGATTTCAACCCTCGTCTACAGTCAAACATGAACCCTGTTTAAAGTTACTGTAGACGAGGGTTGAAATCTAACCCTCCCCTACACAATTTCTTCATCAGATGCCCTTGTGGCTGTGTGTGCCGGCGCAGGGAGAAGGAAAGCCCAAATCTCGCGCTTTCCTTCTCCCTGCGCCGGCTGATGACGCCAAGTCCCGTGGCTCACGTGGGGGGCCGTATCAGTCCGGAACGCGGGCCGCAATTGGCCCGCGGGCCGGACTTTGGACATGCCTGTCCTAAGCAAATATCATGCAAAACAAATTTGAGACAACGTCAGATGTATGTTTTAGCTTTTATTGGCCTCTTAAGTGGGATACAGTTGGTATGTTCATGTATTAAATGTGATATTACTTTTTAAAGACATATCTATAAACATTGTTCAGGACTTTTCTAATGAATGACAAAGTTACATTGTTTTAATGTTTGAATGACAAAGTTACATAGTATTCTTGAAGAAGCAAGAATTATCTTTAAAGTGCACCCATAATTTTCATAAAGCTGTCTGTATTTTACAAATTACTTTTCCTGCAGTGAAAATTTTGAGCTAGATCATTTAAATAAGGCTTCAACTAGATCCCTTGCACTACGTTGTGTGGAAAGAGAATGCCTTTCACAAGAGTTTTGGCTTACACTGTCAAATCATCAGCTTTGAGGAAGCAGGCACAGACAAGGATGGGATTTGGCTATGCTGTCTTCTGCTAGGTGGCAATCATTTTTAATCTTCAATGGATTAAAATTGACAACAAATATGAGTGCAAATCGAGTCTGTATATACCTCATCAATAGTTGTTTCAGACTTGTGTCTTCTTACTTTATTTGCAGTGGTTTATGTATGTCTTCATATTTAAATGTGAACTGGTAAAAGATCAGAGTGTACAATATAGCTAACAGTTAGAGTTCATGATTAAACTTCAACAGACCACGTGGTAAACAATTTACCGACCTTTGTAAGATTGAAATATGCAAAATGAATTAGATGGAAACAAATTCATAGTTTATTATCATTTAATAAAACGCAAAGCGAATAAGCATAAGAAAAAAAGTCTAATCAAAATCTGGTGTGACCACCCTTTGCCTTCAAAACAGCATCAGTTCTTCTAGGTACACCAGCACAAAGTTTGATTAACCAATTATACCAAACAGGTGCTATTTAATAAAGAATGAGTGTTTGCGGGCAATAGTGAAGCATGGTGGATGTTCCTTGCAATGCTGAAAAAGTACATCCAAATACTTATCCATCATGCAATACTATCAGGGAGGCATCAGATTGGCCCAAATTTATTATGCAGCATGACAATCTCTCCAAACATACAGCCAAAGTCATTAAGAACCTTTTTCATTGTAAAGAAGAACAAGGGGTCCTGGAAGTGATGGTATGGCCCCCACAGAGCCCTGATCTCAACATCATCAAGTCTGTCTGTATTACATGACACTAGAAAAATAAATGAGGCAGCCTAGATCCACAGAAGAACAACCTACCTGGCAAGTTCATTAAAAGACTGCATGGAAGTGTACCTAGAAGAATTGATGCTGTTTTGAAGGTAAAGTGTGGTCACACCAAAAATTTATTTGATTTTTCTTCTGCTCAAGCACTTTGGATTTTGTTAATTGATAAAAAAAAATTAAATACAAATAAAGTACCGTATTTGCTTGATTATAAGACGAGGTTTTTTCCAGAGCAAATGCTCTGAAAAATACCGGGGACCTGGATCCTCCTGTGTTATGCCCCCCCCAACTTAACGGTGCATCTGAGTCCCCGGTGCAGCGGAAGTTGTCTGTGCAAATCGGGTAGAGCTCTACACGCTGCCCGGACTAAGCACCGGGGACTCATATGCAGGGGACCTGGATCCTTCCCCCAACTTACCGGTGCTTCTGATTCCCCGGTGCTTAGTCCGGGCAGCGTGTAGAGCTCTACGCGATTTGCATAGACAACTTCCGCTGCAGCCGCCCGGACTAAGCACCGGGGACTCAGAAGCACCGGTAAGTTTGGAGGAGGGATGGGGAGGGAGTGTTAAACGGGGGGCATAAGGCATTTCTGGAGGCAAAGTGCTCTGTGAAATGCCTTTTAACCCCCTTAATGCCACTCTGCCTCCAGAAATGCTTTTTAACCTTCTATACGCCACTCTGCCTCCTGAAATGCCTTATACCTCCTTATATGCCACTCTGCCCCATAATATGCCTTTTAACCCCCTAAATGCCAGAGTGGCATATAGGGGTATAAGGCAATTCTGGAGGCAGAGTGGCACATATGGGGTCAAAAGGCATATCATGGGGCACAGTGGCATATAGAGGGTTAAAAGGCGTATCATGGGGCACAGTGGCATTTAAAGGGTTAAAAGGCATATCATGGGGCACAGTGTCATATAGGGGGTATAAGGCATTTCTAGGGCAGAGTGGCAAGCCTGGGGGCAGATGTGCATAACTGGGGGGGGGCAGATTGTAAAAAAAAAAGGAAATAAAAACAACATATTTTTCTCAATCATAGCTTTTATTAACCCCTTAAGGACAATGGGCGGTCCCTAAACCCATTGAATACAATGCATTTTCAACCCGTACATGTACGGGCTTTGTCATTAAGGGTTTAACAAACAATTGTTCACAAAGTTTACATGAATTAACATTTACTAGTAAAACCTTTTTCCTATAGGGTCGTCTTTTATTCAGGCTTTTTCTTTTTTTCCTAAATTAATATTCAGGTTTTGGGGGGTCGTCATATAATCAGGGTCGTCTTATAGTCGAGCAAATACGGTATTCACATATTTTGTTAATACAAAGTAACATTGTTACTTGACAGCATTTGTCCACACCTGCCTAAAACTTTTGCACATACTGTATATCTAATATTTATTTCCCTCAGCTGATTTCCCAGGATGAAGCTGATCGGAGGGGAAAGGTTTATGACAGATACATGTCAAGTTTTCTGTTCAATCTCAACAATGGCAAGTTAACCACTCTCATGCAAGCTTCTTAGTGATTGTATTAAAATACATCATTGAATTAAAAATGTATTATTGCAAGGATTGTGAAACATCTTTTTGAGTTCAGGCGCATCTGACAGCTATTTAATACAGTATGTTCCTTTAAGTATTATGGATTTTCAAATAGGTGTTGGCCATTTAGGGCCACGCTACAATGATCATTTGTGTTTAATGTAATTCTTGATAAATCACAAAGTTTTTGTTATAACTAGTATTTTAACTATTTTTCATGTGAGTTGTTAAGTACACATGCGCTATGCAGTTCTGATCTTTTTGTAAATGTTTGGAATGTTTGCATTCCAGACACTACTATCCTAATTGTAGCTTTCACTTAAAGGTGCACTCCAGTATCACAGGCAGGGGAAAACGATACACATTAAAATAATTGAAGTACTCTAATATAGATTTACTAAAGTTACAAAAATGACCTTATAGAGAAGCTGTAGTGGCACACCTCCTCAGAGGTCTAAGATTTCTCTCCATTGATTGGCTCTGTAAATCCCCCATACATTTGCAATGAGGATCACACAGTAATTTAAAGGGACTACTAAGATATAAAATGCATTAAAGTGCATATGATGGCCGGTCAAGGTGCACGTAAGGTGGTCAAATAGGGACCCCGGTATATATACATGTGCCTGGTGGCAAAGTCACCTGTTTGGCTTCTGTTGTAGAATGACTAAATAAAATTTAGCCGCATGGTTTTCATAAATGATATTATATGTTCCCTATTAATTATATACTCCTCCTTTGTACTCTGAGAACCTTTAGAATTTAAAATCTGTCAACTGAACTACTTAAGAAGAAGTAACCTAGACTGTCCCGAAAGCTTGCAACCTATTAAACTTCAGTTAGCCAATGAAGGTATCAACTTTAACAAATTTGCCATTTTACAAAGGTATCAGAATTGAGTGAATGCATCTCATTTTCTATTCTGTGAACAGATTTTGTTGTCGACGCTACTCGTAAAGGAAACAAAATTCGTTTTGCAAATCACTCAGTGAATCCTAATTGTTATGCTAAAGGTAAGTGACACATTAATTTTAATCAGTTACCAGCAATTGGCCAAGACCAATAAAGAACATTCATGTATTTTTGTCGTTACTGTATTTTTATATTTATTCTGACAATGTGCCTCTGCTCTGCAGTGTTTCTGAGTGCAACTCACTAAAGAGTCCCTTGTCTCTGCCCTTTTAGGCTTGCTGGATTATGTGCAATAAGCAATGAAGGATGTGTTTGCTTTGCTGAAGGTTGTAGTAGAAACCAAAATAAGGATTACTGTCTCTTTAACCCCTTCAGGACCAGGGTTTTTTTTTTGTTTGTTTTTTTTAACATGTTTGCACTAAAGGACCAGAGCAGTTTTTGTGCTTTTGCTATGACTTTATTCAACTGATTCCCCCACACATGTTATGTTTTTTTTTCAGTACAAGTAGGGCTTTCTTTTGAAATAATAATTATATACAGTATCTCACAAAAGTGAGTACACCCCTCACATTTTTGTAAATATTTTATTATATCTTTTCATGTCACAACACTGAAGAAATGACACTTGGCTACATGTCATGTGTTGACATGAAAATATATAATAAAATATTTACAGAAATGTGAGTAGTATGAAAAATATCTTAAAATGTGGGGATAAAAAAGTGTATTTAGGTATTTGTCCTGTTTTTGGAAACACATTTGCCTGGTATTTTAATTTATTTTATAGGGTTAGGTACTTATAGGGTTAAATATGAATGGCGCGCTAGGGTATGTCTTTGGCATTGCGGATTCAAAATTGCAACATGCGTACAGTTTTCAAACATGAAATATTGACACATCAGTTTGCTGGGTCCTACACAGTAGAGGTCCCATATTTCATTTTAACCCCCCTAAAAATATATATTTTCCAAAAACTAAACGACTCAGGGAATCTAGTTAGGTGCATATTGGCCTGTCCACACCGGAAAGAAAACATTTTTCACATCCACTTTGCAGTTTTACTATATTTATTTTATCTGGATAAAAGAGTGGATATGTGAAAGAACAAAATAGGTCTTGATTTGTGTTCAGTAACACTCCCCGAGTACAGCAATACCCCACATGCATAGATAAGTCGTGTTTCTCAGATATTGTGGAGTCAAAACTGGAACATGCGCATTCCAATTTCATTCCAAACTGACAAGTGACACCTTTAGTTTTTTTCATTATTACCTTAGATGACCCTTCTCTCTTTCTAGAGAAAAACGTAGAGAACGTGAGAGAAAATGAGATTGTGGGCACTGGGCAATGAATTTCTTTCCTGAAATAAAAAAAGGCCCTTACGTTTTTGGCTCACCTGAATAGGCAAGAAACAAAGTTAGTAGCCAGAAAAATAATTTGCCAAATGCAAATGGAAAAATTTGTCCGAATCAGTTGTGGTCCATTTGCACATCTCAACTTCGTACAGCAACAGATAAACATATATGGGAAAGGCTGAACTTGATGGACACGTGTCTTTTTTCAGCCTATATAACTATGTAACTATATATCCATGATGGGGGAATGTAGTGTTTAAAGAGTGAGTGTACTTGTCCCCTACCACTGACAGGTAACAGCAAATCCTTTTAACTGTACTCACCATCAGCCCCATTGGCTCACACAAGAGTTCCAGGAGGGTCCAATGAAACCTTTCCACACATTTACAAAAAACAGCTAGCAGAAGCTAATTGAGCTGCATCCCAGGCAAGTCCTCTTTTTTTTTTATTTGTGGCCAGAAAAGAAATGCATAATGAAGTACTTACAAAGTACTTTAATACATATTCTTTGCTGTTGGGGCTGTATAAAGACTGTTCATTTAAAAGGAAAAAAGTAAGAAAAATTATAAGAAAAAAATTAAAAACAAAAAACCACACACATCATACACCTTTCATATATAATAAAAATCCTGCAGTCTCCAACAGCCTCCTCATAAAAAATAATGTAGTGCGTAAATTCTGAGCCTTTATTCTCTAGAACATACAAAATGTGCATTTGGGGTATTACTGTGTTAAGGGGATGTTGCTGCATACATAATACTACCAATGTTTGGAAAACAAAATTACAGCTTACATAAAGTGATGATCACCTTCTAATATTCACCTATTAATGGCAAAGATAGATGTAAATCCCAGGCATATGAGCTGTTTCCAAGCATCATGACAAATGAATATATTTTGGATTTTTCCATTTGGCGTATACTACTAGGGAATTCGTTCAGTTTTCTCCCACTTTTTTAATGTGTATTTATTTCTTGAAATGGTCCAAATCAATCTGTCCTTTTTATTTCCATGTCCTTAAACTGTTGTTTTAGTGGTCATGGTGAATGGAGACCATCGCATTGGTATATTTGCCAAAAGAGCAATCCAGGCTGGTGAAGAATTATTCTTTGACTACAGGTAAGGCTTCAATTACCAGCAGCCTATGCAGAGGTTATTAATGTAGGCTTGGACACAGGTGCTGGTGTGATGGTTGTACATCTTTTCTGCACCAAGGTTAGTCATTGTTTATAACTGTCATAGTGTGCAAAATGCTTAGTTTTTGACATTGCTGTTTTTCTTGCACTTCTATTTACAGATACAGCCAGGCTGATGCTTTGAAATATGTTGGCATTGAGAGAGAGACCGACTTAACCTGACGCATTCCTGCCTTGGTGGCTTCCTAAGCCTTGTTACTGCACAGTGTGACAATATTGTGTATGTTTCAACTAGATGTGTCTGTGTTTGACCAAATAGTCACGTTTACTTTAATGTCTTTGACAAGTACAGTACATCATAATTTGATAGTGTCGTCTTCCAATGCATTTGTGAGCATCTGAAGTAAAGAAAATATTTTATATGAATACCTTTACATTTCCTTACACACTGTTTGAAACAAACTCAGTTGTTAAACAACTTTCCCCAACGTTTACTTTAGCCTTCCTACATACTATTTAACTTTATAGATGAATAAGTAGAATGAACATGGCAAATATCAGTTTAAGGTGCCTAGGGGGCAAAGAAGTGCACAACATACCCTATATAGGGACTCTTACACTGTAGGAATGCTATATTGATTATAGATTTCATATAATTATTATAGAGATAACCCTGTCAAGGTTTATCAAATCTTTGTACTCTGAAACTGTAATTCATGATATAATACAAATAGCTTTGCTTTAGATAATT
The DNA here is from genome assembly GCF_027358695.1 of Spea bombifrons. NCBI lineage: Eukaryota > Metazoa > Chordata > Amphibia > Anura > Pelobatidae > Spea > Spea bombifrons. The sequence goes on from NC_071099.1 coordinate 8,392,875, forward strand.
GCCTTCTATCAATTTTGGTTTTATCTTGGTGGAAAAATGTAAGCAATATATTTTCCCTGCATAACTTTAAGGGTGACTGGTTAAAGTCCCAATAAAGGTACATGAGAGTTTCCATCTGAACACACAGTGGAGATAACTGTTTACTGTGACCAATCAATTAGCACACACATGTATGTTATTATACATGGTAGCCATGCAATAGCCATTAGTGTTACGGTGATGAGTTCTCAGTGTTTCCTTTGTGATATCTGACTAGTCATTTCTCATCAGTACATATATTAAGAGTACAAAGAGCTCAGGTGACAGTACAAATGGTAAGGGGTTTCACTATAAATAAATGGCATCCATCTTTGTTCATGCAGTTCATATCGAGTCTTTGGGCTATCTGTTAATATTGCTGCTGCTAGTGAATGTTAACATTTAAAATGTGTGCATATTCGAGAAGCTTCTAATTGATAATAAAATGGAAAAAACACGACTAATTAGGGCTGGACTGGTGATGGTGTCTTACGGTTTTATACTCAGTGTATGAACATGCATATCCATCCAGTGGCCACACTATCAGCCGCTCATTGGACATTTACGCAGTGTGCCAGGTGTCCAGTCAGGTCCTGACTCTAATACTGTGTATGTAATTTACCCATACTTGCAACATTTAACATGCTGGTTATGCTTGTTTCTGTGTAAAGGGGACAACCATGTTTGAAACCTAACTGTATAATAGTATGACATTTTATCTGTCCCTTCTTATGCTAATAATTAAATCCTTCTCATTAACTGCATTATGCTATAATACAGTTTGCGTTATCTTCCATTTTATTCTGATATATAATTTTGTACATTGATTTACTATGAATGGTGAATCGCTACAGAGGTTGCTTAATTGAGTTGGAGAAAGTTATGTGTCCAACCTTTTCAAAATATGCTTAGTCGGTAGCCTAATTGCAGTTTATTTAATTACAGGCTTGGATGCACATCAGTGCCTAATACCAAGAATTTGGAACCCACACAGTTATTTTCTAGTATTTCTGAACCTTTTTAAAGCATTTATACCTCTATCTGTCCTGTCGTAGAAAATGTTGTGAATGTCGAGTATGTAAAGTAACATGGTATGTACGTATTAAATATATACCTGTATGTTTGCAGTAATATGCATGGTTATATAACCATTTGATGTATAAAAAGCAATATGGAATATCTATGATAAGAAATATGTATTTGTATTTTGAAAGCTATCGTTTAATCTGTATAATCTTGTATGAATGTTATCTGTGTATCTGTAAAACAGCTATACTGCTTGTAATAATTGAACGGACGCTCCTACTGCAGGCTTCAAGCAGAAGTCTTAGGACATTCAAAAAACAAAAAGCTTGTATTTTAATATTTCTACTTATAATGTAGTAATGTATTGTATTGTGATATCTGTATACAACTGTTACTTGTAACTTATTTGTTATCCTTAGTCTACGCAAGTTAATTAAAATGACTTCACCAGTGTGTGTGTGCGAAATTATGTATAATCAAGTCTAAGGTATGTTTGCAGATTAAAACAGAAAACAATGTCGTACTTTGTGTACACCACTGAAAGTAGAGAATTTATCACAGATACCATAGCTATGTTGGCTTCGGACACATCTGTAGTGGTGTGTTCGTGTTGCTTAACAGTAGAGAGGAACTTGAAATATATTTCCATCATGGACATCAATACCATTACGAATCTTTAATGTAACTAGTTAACTACAAAAATTATGTGATTTATGGTTACAGCATATACACAAATTAATTACATTCTTGTTACATAGTTTTATGAACTTGGAAGTCTTGCTTGCACTTTTTTGGTACCAGTTTTATTTCAGCATAGCTTGGATGCTACCTAGATTCAACAAACGTGAGGTTTTTTAAAAAAATGTATTCCAACACTTGCAGTTCGGTTGCATGTGCTAAAGGATGTCTGGCAGGAAATGAAAAGATTCTGGTTTTATTTGTAGACTCTTAAAATAAATACAATGATTAACAAATAAGTAACATATGTTACTGGACCATTGCACCTCAATGCTGTCCCATATGATTTCCCAGTGATCACACCTTTTAAACCATCATATAGATTATTTTCCACCATGCGTTTGTAATTGCCATTCTATCATAAACTTAGTGATAAATTATTGAGAAAGTTTTTTTAGTAAATAACACCGAAAATGATGAATATTAATGAGACTATAATGTAAAATATGGCAAGTTTAAAGAAGACAATACATTTTTTTAAAATAAACAGTTGGCCTGATTTGTGGACTACAACATCCATGACTCAAGCCACAATTATGTGGTTTATCAGAACTGGAAGCCACAAAAAACTTGCAACAGATGTGCAAAAAAGGTGGCATAACTGGGGGAAAAATGTATTATGGATTGTGTAATTGTGGCATGTAGCCCTCATCTTATGTATGTCTGCCCTGTAATATGTTGTCACATACATGTACATCAGATATAAAAAGTCTGCACACCCCACACAGGTTCTTGTGATGTTAAAGAATGGGACAAAGATAAATCATGTCAGAACTTTTTCCACCTTTAACGTTGACCTATAATGAGAACAATTCAATTGCAAAACAAACTGAAATCTTTGAGAGGTGAAAAAAACTCACAATAACCTGGTTGCATAAGTGTGCACCCCCTTAAACTAATACTTTGTTGAAGCACCTTTTGATTTTATTACAGCACTTAGTCTTTTTGGGTAGGAGTCTATTGCATGGCACATCTTGACGTGGCAATATTTGCCCTCTTCTTTGCAAAAGCACTCCAAATCTGTCAGATTACGAGGACATCTCCTGTGCACAGCCCTCTTCAGATCATCCCACAGATGTTCAGGTCTGGGCTCAGGCTGGACCATTCCAAAACGTTAATCATCTTCTGGTGAAGCCATGCTTTTGTGGATTTGGATGTGTGCCACCACCATGCTTCACTGTGGGTATGGTGTTCTTTGGGTGATGTGCAGTGTTGTTTTTGTGCCAAACATACCTTTTGGAATTATCAACCTTGGTTTCATCAGACCATAACACATTTTCTCACGTGTTTTTGGAGGACTTGATGTTTGTTTTTGCAAATTTCAGCCAGGCTTGGATGTTTTTCTTTATAAGAAAAGGCTTCCGTCTTGCCACCCTACCCCATTCATATGAAGAATACGGGAGATTGTTGTAGCACACAGCCAGTACTTGCCAGAAATTCCTGCAGTTCCTTCAATGTTGCAGTAGGCCTCTTGTAAGCCTCCCTGACCAGTTTCTTCTTGTATTTTCATCAATTTTGGAGGGATGTACAGTTCTTGGTAATGTCTCTGTTGTGCCATATTTTCTCCACTTGATGACTGTCTTCACTGTGTTCCATGGTATATCTAATGAGATCTCTCTGATGCTTTGGAAGCTCTCTGCGGAATATGGCTTCTCCTATGAGATGAAACTAAGCAAATTTTAGGTTAATCCTACTAGAACAGCTGAACTTTATTTGTGATTAATCAGAGTCACTTTACATGATGGCAGGTGTGTGATGACTTCTATTTAACATTAGTTTGAATGTGATTAGTTAATTCTGAACACAGCCCCAGTTATAAGAAGGTTTGCACACTTATGCAAAGATTTCAGTTTGTTTTGCAATTTAATTGTTCAAGTTCTTATAACATTAAAGGTGGAAAATGTTCTGATATTTAACATCACAAGAGCCTGGCATTTTAACAGGGGTGTGTAGACTTTTTATATCCACTGTATCTAGGGAAATATATTTGATACAGTTACTAAGTGGGAAGAGTTGTTTTTTTTAAGAAAAAATATTTAGGATTAATTTTTATTTTATTTGCATATAATAGACATTTTTACCATTATGTGATGTTTGCCTTACTTTAGGTTAAGCAATTATTCTTAAATCAAACTTGTGTCACTGACAGAACATTACCCTCAATGCTATATGTTGCCTTTAGATTGTTATGAGGGACGGTGTCAAATGCCTTACTGAAATCTAGATAGGCTATATCTACTGTTAGCTAAAGAAGGCTTCTGTGTTCCAAGGGAAGGGTCTGAAGAGGTAAGTATTCACAATACAGCTCCAGCTAAGTAACATTATTTATAAGCACATAAAATAAACTATTAAGTATGTATTGCATAACAATGCTTTATTTAAAAAAAAAATACATAAAAGCACAAAATTATGATTATAAAATAAATCTTATTAAATACCTCAGTGGTGCAAGCACGTCCTACTTGCAAATATCAGGAACACACATGTCATAATTTATCATAGATAATGTGATGCATTAAATAAGAGTAATTATCTTGCATCCCTTCATGTATACAGTAGACTTAAAGTGTTGTGGAGAAAAGCATTTCCCCATTTCCAGTTTCTTCGATTTCTGCATATATGTCACAATTAAATGTTTCAGCTCATCAAACTAATTTTAACCCATTAACCAACACTGCCAAGCACTTCACAGAAAAATAGTTAACGACCAATGATGTCCCCCGCCGGCCCCGCAAGACACCCGGGAGTCTGCTCTGGTAAGTCCGGTGGGGGGGGGCAGAGGAGGACAGTGGTAGCATATCTCGGGGAGGGAGGACAGTGGTAGCGTATCTCGGGGGGGGCAGTGGTAGCGTATCTCGGGGAGGGAGGACAGTGGTAGCATATCTCGGGGGGGGGACAGAGTGGCAGCATGTTTTTTTGGTGCATGTTTTTTTTCTTTAAAAAAGCACCAAATATATATAATATAATATATATAATATTTATATATATAAATTGCTAACAGCAATCACACTCCTATCAAGCCCAGACAGCCAGTACATGCTGGAACCTGGGGATGATAGGAGTGTGATTACACATCCTTGCTATCACACACACACTCATTCACAAACATTTAAATACTCATTAATTCCCTTAATCACACATACTTGCTCATAAATCGTCCCCCACCCCTTACCTGAACTGCCCATCTCTCACTCGCAGACTTCTGCAGGGGCCCGGCTTCTATCCTCTGCAACTTCTCTTGTCCCCCCCAGAGGAAGAAGGAGGGGGGCAGTCATGTGACGACTCTGCTGGGTTCCTGTTCTCGTGGCTAGTACAAGAGATGCTGCTCACAACCAAAGCACCGGTAAGCAGCCTGGCCCCAGCGGACATTTTTTTCCAGCTATTTGAGGTCTGATTAGAAGACAACCTCTGAAAAAACCTTGTCTTATAATCGAGCAAATACGATAATACCAACAATGAAACACGGTGGTGGTGTGATGATCTGGGGGTGCTGTGCAATAAATTGTGAAGGAGAAGGTCCAACCATCAGTTTGTCACCTAAAACTCAAGCACAGTTATGCAGCAGGACAATGATCAGAAGCAGACAAGCAAGTCCACCTCTAAAAACACAAAATGAAGGTGGCCTATTCAAAGTCCTAGGTTGAATCTGATTGAGATGCTGTAGCATGACCTTAAAATGGCAGCTCATGTGTAAAGTGCTAGTTATCACAAATGTTTTATCGCAGTTGTCACCACCAATTGTGACAAAACCAGTTATTAGGTTTGGGGTGCAATTCTTTTTTCCCATGTAATATAGGTTTTGATGGGCTATTTACCTTATAAAATGATAATTTAAATGCTGCGTTTTGTGTGAATTCTCTTTGTCTTATATTAAAGTTAGTTCAATGATCTGAAACATTTAAATGTGACAAATAAGCAAAAACTGAAGAAATTGGGAAGGGGAAGAACTTTTTCAATGCACTGTATAACTGCAATTTAATCTAGGTAACCAATGAAGACTGATTGAAACAAAATGCCAATTTTTTCCCCTCTCAAATGGCCAAAACCAATGAAAATGTGTATTAAATAGAAAGAAATAATATAAATAAATAAATATAAAAATAGAGCATTGCGCATTTCTTGAGGTGCATAGTATTAAGGTTTTACAGAAAATTAGCAAAATATTTGACTACTATAGACACTGATGAACCAGACCAACCTACTTAAACATGAGTAAGTTTAATGAGAATAGATCATTTTTGCCAGAAATCAACAACTAATCTCTTCTGAATTTACTGATTTTTTTTTTTTTTAGAATATGTCAAGCAAAATTTAGTATTAGGGGTAATAGAGCTCTTTGCAGGCACCAGTCCACTCCAACCACAACCCCCATGCTTGTGTCTACTATGTAGGCAACACTTGCTCATTATGAGGTAAAATGTTTTCCACATGCTACTTCTCTTATGGTTTAAGTATAGAAACAATACAACAGTTACATTTGGGAAAATGTCATACTGACTTAAATTTACAATGGTAATAATGCTGCTCTCTACAATATCCACTTTCCCTGTATCCCTCTATTGAGGCTAGAGAGAAACGAATACCAACTGGCTTGAAACAAGTAAAAACTATATTATGTCTTGGATTGATGATGCTGCAATAATATCAAACACAGCACCAATAATTTAGATCGCAATGCTAAAAAATATTTTTTGCATCATAGTCGTGTGCCATGTGAAGTCTACACTACCAATGCATTCTTATATATCTGATATATATATAAAGCTACATGATGTAGTTTGTAGGAATTTATAAGTATACTCAAAATAACTCTTTTATGGCAGTGTCATTTAAGAAAGTAAAATGCCAGGTTTAGACAGCAGCCATTTAAGTGAGCCAGGACTAAGCTTGTAACAATGTTTTTCTTTTGGCTCTTTATGGTGTAACACCTATGTCTTCATTGAACTTGTCACCATCAAAAGTACAGAATCCACCTCTTAATTCTCAGAATCATGCAACCATTCTTAACATTCTAAGACCATTAATATATTGGGAATACTTATAAGGGTTGGATTTAAATTCCAGGCTCCCCATTACATCCTTATAAATTACTGTTATGTATGAAATCTACACCCTAATAACAATAGTTTTCTCCAAAATGAATACAAGGAATGTATTTCTAAACAGTGAGCAAAATGTAGATCAACCCTCAACTGTGTCAGGCACATGCTTCTACTTCTTGTGCAAAACATTTGCATTCAGATAAGGCTGTGTTTGAAGTGGTGTAATTATTTTTAAAAGCACTCTAGAGCGCTCATTTCATACAGCTTCCAGTACAAATCATAGACCACTCAAGCTTGTAAGTACAATCTCTGAGACATATGATACATTTAATAAGAATAAATGGACAGAACAAACCTGCTACCTGATGATGCTACTATCCCCATGATGGATTACATAGTCATTGGTGGTAAAAATATATATATACGTAGGGGCTCAGAACACAGTTAATTATTCGTATCCTCTGAAGTAGATGATCTCAAGTGCAACCCCCATACATTTAAATGTACCATATGTTCACATAGACTCTATTACAAGACAATCAGTGTCACAGTCTGTATTTCCATAGCTCTAGAACTCAAACACAGGATATTAAAGGCAACTTTGCTTGATGACTTCTCTTTTCTGTGAAGCTTCAGTCAGTTTAGGACATCAGTGGGAAATAAATAGGATACAGACACCTTTACTGTGAGAAGGGTTGAAAAGTACATTCATCGTATTTTAGCCAGGTTCATCCACCTCTCTTCTTTCCTCTCCCCATTTTTAAATTGTGAACAGGATCAACTGGTAGAGAAAAGTAAAGATGCCAATAGCAAACTTTTCCGTACACTCCATGATCAAATGGCTGCGGTTTCCTGGATTTTGCCTTCTGTGAAAATGAAGAGGACTATTCATCTTTACCTTCTTCTTCAATCTGTGGAAGTGGTTCTTTCTGTACAGAGACAGACTTTGTGGTGTTTTGTGCATCTATTGCTTTTGGCTCGTTGGTAAGGTATGATCCTTTGTATCGGTGAAAATAATGATAAACCATAAACAAGGCCACAATTGCGAGAAGGAAGAGGAATATCACCATAACTGTTAAGAGGAAGGAAAATAACAAAACATGCATTAATTCTAGGTTAGACAGATCTTCTCACCTGTAAAAAAAAAAAAAAGGTACCTCTCTCAGAGAAATAATTCACACATACAGTTTTTATAACAAATATTTGACTATGCAAGCCTGGGTTTGTGACAGATAACACTGACAACTAAACTACTGAGAATAGTATATGTATATTTTTGAAAACTAGACACCCCAGGGTATTTTAAATGCTGGTATTTTAACTCTTTGCATGTACACATTTTACCACCATGCATTTTCATTTTTTTTTTGTGTATTTTTCCCCACACACCTACTTTAGGTATGAATTTACAGCTCCTGGTATATGTCGCAGTCACACAACACCTATGTGTTCAGCAACACCTCCTGAGTACAGCGATACCGCAGATGCATGTCGGGTTTTTGGGAACTAAAAGGCCACATTTGGGATGCGTGCATTTTTCTAATTGGAAATTAGACGTGTGGTCATCCTTCCCCCTGTGTTAATTGTGACATTGTTGAACCCGGCCAATTCAATTTACCCCATCAAATCATACATTTTTTAAAAGTAGACACTCCATGGGCATTTAACATGCCAGTATTTTAACTCTTTCCATGTGAGAATCTTTTCAAGCTAAAGCGCTAATTTTAGGACTTGCTCACAAAAATATTGTGAAGGTTCCCCTGAAGGTGACATCAGTGGGAAATTATTTTTACATTTTACAATTTTTTTTTATTTTTTTTAACTTTTTGTTTTTATTTTTTTGTTTCACTAATCACACTGTGATTAGAATGCTGGGATCCACTGTACCTGTATTCAACCTGCAAGTGGAGCCAGATTCTCAGGAGGGTCTCCGGAGCGGTCACGGCGCGTCCTGGGGTGGGAGTTCGGTGTCGCTGAATGCCTCCTGATCAAGGTGATCATTGATCATGGCCCCTGATGCTGATCGCGGTGTTGCTGAATGCTTCAACATTGAGGCATTACAGCAACACCGTTTGGGTGCAGAAAGCGAACGTTTGAAGTCATGACGGTCCAGGCAAATCAATTGTCGTTAAGTCTTCATTTTCAGGTGACGTGCCCGGGCCGTCAATTGTCATTAAGGGTTAAACCACACTTCCCAAACCTTCAACTACAGAAATATCTGTTAACAAATCTCCATTTGTGAACACTAAATCTAATATAGCCTCCTTACGAGTTGGCTCCTTAACTACTTGTTTTAAAGATAATCCCAGTAGGGAGTTTAGGATATCTGCACTCCAGGCACATTTTCATGATTATAACTTCCCCCTTTCCAATCCAGTTTCCTCAATTAGTAGATTATCTAACTCCTCTACCAAATTGTAACGTTACCCAAACTGACTGTGTTCTCCTCACCAACTTGTGTTAGGTTAGATTTTATGTTACCTTTCACTACTGTTCATGTATCTTTTTCCCTAAACTATGAGCATTTGTAGACATGACCCATCTGGTTACTAACTAAAGCACCTTCCCTTTCTATAGTGTCTAGCCCGGTATTCATTCACCCCCCATTCCTAGTTCAAAATCTCCTCCAACCGTTTAGCCATTCTCTCCACAAGTACATTGGACCCTCTTGCATTCAGGTGCAATCCATCACTACTATACAGAGCAAAATCAGCCCAGTGCTCTAAAAACCCAAAGCCCTCCTTTTTACACCAAGATTTAGCTGCCTAATCTCCCACTGTCTTTCTGGTGTAGCACATGGCACAGGTAGTATCTCAGAGAATACTACTTTGGAGGTCCTATTTTTAATCTTATTTCCTAAATCTCTAAAATTACCTTTTATGACTCTCCATCTTCCTCTTACTATGTCATTGGTGCTGTTGTGCACCAAGACAGCTGGATCCTCACCAGCCCCTCCCAATAATCTATCCACTCTGTCTGTAACATGCCGAACCTGGGCATCCGAGAGACGGCAAACCATTTGGTTGCTGCTTTCAGAGCCGCAGATTACCCTGTTTGTTCTCTTAATTATAGAATCCCCTACTACCACAACCTGCCCGGGCTTCCCTCTCCTTTTGGATCCCCTGTACACCTGGGAGAACAGCTTTTTCCAGCAATCCCACCTCTGAGTGCTCACTTGCACTCAGTCACCACATGCTCACTTAAATGAGCAATTTTTGGGGATGGAAAAACTCTGTCTTTCCTCTTCCTTCCCTCACTGCAACCATGTCTAACTGTCACCCAGCTATGTGCCTGTCTCCCTTCTGACTGATGATCTCCCTCATTGCTTGGGGCCCCATATAAGCTCAGCTCAGTAAGCAAGAGACTCCTCTCAAGATTGTCAAGCCCTCTCAATGTTTCAATAAGCCTATTCAGAGCTGCAATCTGAGCTTTCAGAGAGACCAATTGCTCACGTGCCACAGATATATGGACCTACGAACTGCTGTTTCAAGTGTGCATACATACAGCATGATGTGCGCTGAGTAAGATTTCCAAGCTGATTGAACAAGTTGAGTTGATTAGGGTGTTTGAGGAACTGGCGATGCATTCTGAGGGCTGCCATGTGAAATATCTTCAGACGTGGTTTCACTGGCTCTCATTCCTGCCTGACCCACTTACTCAACCTCTTTTGCAACAGTGACGATGTTTGTTTGGGGAGAGTGGCGCTTTGGTGCCGGGTTGGTGACGGGTGGGGCTTCCGCCCTTTCTTTCTTTCTTTCTTCCTTCCTTCCTCTATTTCCTCTTTTTTTGCCCCTTGCTCTGTTTGCCCCCCCCTTTGTTTCTCCCCTTGTTTGTATGTGTTATGTTCCCCTGCTATACTTCTCCTCTTCTTTCTTTCTTTCCCTTCTTGGTTCCCCTTCTTACTCCTTCCCTGGTCTTGTATTTCCCTCTTGGGAGGGTGGTAATTTCTACTTTATGTGGATAAGCTCAACGGCTTTTCGTTTGCCCATGGCTGGTGATGATGCCTGCTATCCCTACTATGTACAGACTGCTGTATTTCTGTGACTGTCACGTTGATGATATTGCCTTGGATCTTGGAATATTGTTGCCCGCTGCGTCGGGTTTTCATGGAAAGCTCTGTATCCTTGTTCCCTACCACCGTTCTCCACATCTGTATCCTTTCTTCCTGATTCCCACCCCGTACCCATTCCCTTTTTCCCTTTATTGCATCATTGAAAAATAATAAAATTATATTTACAAAAAAAAAAAAAAAAGATTTCCAAGCTTGCTCATACTTTATTTAGGAATGTGAGTACTTACAGAATCGAAACAATAGCTAGCTTATCATGGTTCCTCAACTGATTATAAACCCCATCTTTAACTTATTACACACTAAAACAGTAGAAAAAACACAGTTAACCAAAGCAACACACAATTTTGGGGTTTTCTCTTTTCCTGTCACAAACCCTTCAATCTACTTATTTTAGGTTGAGATACAAACCTACTGTTGGTATATTTATAATACCACTTCTCTGCTAATACTACTACTGCTTCCGTGATGGTGCACAAACTGGCCACAGAAAGCAAGTCACTTAATGCAAGCCCTTAGTATAAGCTGGGAACCACCATAATTATAACGCATACAGCTTCTCATTATGGCGAATACGAACAGTCCTAGGAGCGATTTGTAAGGGGCCGCTGCATGTCTATTTGGTGTTGCTGGAGTCCTCATTGTCAAGGCATTGCAGCAACACTAGCTGAGCAAAAGAAAGCAATCATTGATCTACACTCGTTTAACCCCATGACGTGCCAGGTACACCAATTGTTGTTAAAGGGATGCATTTTTGTGACGTGCCTGGCACATCAATTGTCGTGGAGGGGTTAAACTTGGATTTTGGTCATAGTATGTAAACACAAATACATAAATTTATTTCAATAAAAATGAATTGAATTTATATGCTTGAGTGAACTAGGTTTATTCGCTAAAGGGAGAGTTTGAAGGAGAGTTGTGGTTTCAACTCCTTAACATCACTCTACACCTCAACTCTCTCCTCAAGGAACACCTAACAGTCCAGGATTTAGGTATTACTTAGGTGTGTTTAATTCCCTTCCGTACCGGCGTTCTTGTACTGCGTCTTCCCTTGAAGACCACAGTTTTATTTAAATATTTTAATTCCGTGCTCGTGATTTGCTTCAAAGTGATCACGTGCACGGAATTGAGGGGGAGTGGCTGCTACGGATCGCTGGGGACACCCAGCGGTCAGTAGCAGCCACCCTTGCCATCCCAGCATCCATAGCGACGCTGGATCGCGCATCATCGATGACGTACCTGGTATGTCCTGGTCTGTGGGTGACACCCAACCAGGAAGTACCAGCTCCGTCACCGGTATGGAAGAGGTTAAGGTGTTTGTTTGTTTTTTATTATGCAACACCGTCGACACACCAGTGTAATACCTAAATCCTGGACTGTTAGGTGTGCCTTGAGGAGAGGGTTGAGGAACACTTCTCTACACTATGAATGGTCAACCTCAATCGGCTTCTGATGCAGGAAAACCCTAGCTTTTTTAAAAGCTTATAAAACGTATGATATTATGAATTTTACTAAATAATATCCCATGTGTTTAATCCAGAAAAACTCCTGTTTCAACATTGAGTTAGGCCTAGGTTATTTATTAAACAATCCTCATGTCAGGCAGCACTAAAATTCTTTGTGCTCAAGCAGGACTCCACTCGAAAACAACAAAAATAAAACAATATAACTCAAAACTCCGTGAATTGACATGTTTGCCATGTGGTGAAATAAACACATCAATTCTGTGCTGAGTATTGTTTTATTTTTAATTTTGTAGATTATTTATGAAAGCCAGACAAAACGAAGTTTATTTTATACACAAGGATAGCATGATCAGAAAAGCTCCTGTCTCTGCACATTGCTCTTAATTCATACATATAAACTCTCTGCATCTATCCTAGAAGCTTTAGATGTGACATTTGGTTCCCGGTCCTCGATTGGAAGCTTTTTAATCTCTGGGTAGGTAAAGTCTCATTTTATATAAAGCTTAACAAGACAAGTCTGATTTAGTGTGTGCCAACCCACCCACATCTACTGGTACAGGTAGTAATGTCTGAATGTGTCTAATATCAATTATCAATTCTTTTTGCAGTTCTATGAATTAAGGTATCTTACTTACATGCAATTATCCCAGCTAGACCATCGTCATGAACATGAGGGAAAGCTGTAAAGCAAAAATAAACATAAACTATAAACAACTATAGTAAGCATGGATAGCAAACGAAGAGGCAGCACCTAAGGAACAAAGGAACGTGCCTGTGAAAATAATTTGACATGGGTTCTCCCTTAAAGACCACCCTGACATTATGAGGTTAACTTTTTGACAGATGAATTGCATACGGAAAACAGTGGAATAAATATATACAAATCAATTAGAATTTTTTTACTTACTCGATATGTTAATTGGTATATATTTTATATTTTTTTCTGGTGGAGATGTGTGGTGCACACATCATTCTCAAATATCACTTACCATACTACTAGTCTGTTTTAGATTTATTTAAAATATGAAAATAATTATTGCATTACATGCAGCATTTTACACTGGAATGTCATCAGAAGTAAATTGGAACTCACCTGTTCCCATGTACCATGGATCCATGTCATAGGGCATGTGGAATATCTCCATAGGCATGGCCCCACAGTTTGACTCCACTAGAGTTCCCTTCACAGTAATAACAGCTGCTGAGTCAGAGGGTCTGAAATAGTCCCTTATGGGAGTGATATTGTTAAAGCGCACATCGGCTAAGCAACCTCTGAAACCGGGTGTGTTAAATTTCTGTATCTCTGGATCAATGGTGCCGGTCTCTAAAAAGGAAAGTCAAAGTGTTCACATGCTACGAAAATATAATTTTAATTTTACAGCCTAGCCACAGATTAGTTTCTTAATTTTACCATAATCCTGATAGTACAGCTGCAAAGCACAGCTACTTATTATCATAAGGGCTTGCAATAAAGCATTGATTTTTAAGGATATTGTTTGTAATGCACACTTAGAATGTAATACTCATTACCCAGTTTCTCAGCCCCCGTTCAGTTATCTTGCTGTACTTGAGTGCATTCTTTTGTCCATAGATTTCCATGTACGAGACCTTGGCTTTGTTTTGACTTTGACTAGTAGACTGCCTGCTCGGATCTCGCTGCCTAGTTCTTTTTTGGCACCTCACTTTAGATCTCAAGTCCCGGCAACAGATTTAGACAGTAGTTTCCCATCTCACTGCGGATCTGTCCTACAACATTTGTTACACTTAAAACACGCCAGCTATGGCCTTTTTTGTACCCTTTGTGGCAATGGGTATTCTAAAATGTTTGCGTTTAGCTGTAATTTTCTTCTTCCTCATTTAGTGTACCCATTCAAATTATATTTTCTATTTTGCAGGACAAGGAGGGATTTCTTTACCATTAGATTGTTCATATCATCTAATTTACGCAATAAAAATCTAAAATGTGGTGAAAATTTGAAAAAAGCACCTTTTCTGACTTCTTGTCAAGAACAAACTACCAGAGGGAGATGAGAAGTGCAGTTGTAATGGCCAGTAATGGTCAGGATCAGTAGCTGAGGATCCACAGCGCAGAACCTGAGCACGAGCCAGAGGCAGGCGCAATGGTACTGGAAAGGCATACCAAAACGAAGCTGGGTAGGGGCTGGAGAAGTCCAGATAATCGCGAGACGAAGCCGAGGTCAAGGATTGGAGAAGTCAGGATAGCCGTGAGACGAAGCCGAAATCGAAGTCAGAACTTGGAGCAACACAAAATCGCAACCGAGCCCAGAGAAACAAAGCAAGAAACTCTTTGACAGTCAGTTAGTGGACAGCTAAGGAGCCCTCAAATAGCCCCCAGGCAGATAACCAGCCTCAAGCTAATTGCAAAAATACACAGAGAAATGGGCTGCACATGCGTCTACTGCCCCAGGAGTAAATGACATGTTAGGAATGGCGTGCACATGCGCGAGGATCTTGTCCGGCAGTGTCTGTTGTTAAGGTAAGTTGTTAGCTGTTACACCATCCCCCGCCACAAGGGCATGCTCTGAGCGCCCAGGACCAGGCTTGGAAGGCCAGCGTAAATGAAAATCACGAATCCTGGCCGGGGCGTGGATATTGGAGACGGGTTCCCAGGATCTCTCCTCTGGACCATAACCTTTCCAGTCAATAAGATATTGTAACTGACCTGGTTTAAGCTGGGAGATATGAAAATAATCTGATATCTACATGGAAGCAGGTAGGTCCAGTTTGTACAATACAGCATTGATCCTAGAGTGAACCGTGTAGGGGCCTATGTATTTGGGACCCAGAGTTCTGGAATTCTGGCGTAAATGTAAATTCTTGGTAGAAAGCCATACTTTATCACCAGACTGGAGACATGGAGCGCGAGAGCAATGCAGATTGCTGCCTTCTGTTGTTTCCGTTTGGCAGCAGGGAGAAGTCGTCGAGTAGTCGGACTTCTTGGAACATGGGACTTTGTGACGAGCGCATACTGAGCAAGTACGGATGAAGTCTTTGATGTCTTGATGCATGTTGGGCCACCAATACGTCCGTCGAAGAAGAAACCGGGTGTTGCGACTTCCTCGGTGACCTGCCACGGGAGAAGCATGGAACAGGGCAGGCAATGGTTTAATAAATCGAGGCTGGACGAACAGACGTCTCCATCTCCAGAAGACTTTCAGAAATGACATAACCCACAAAGGTGGTGTGAGATTTTTCAAATTCACACTTCTCTGCCTTGGAGAATAAGTTGTTCTCCCTGAGCCGTTGGTGCACTGACCCGACATGAGCATGATGTTCCTGCAAAGTCTTGGAGTAAATCAATATGTCGTCAAGATAGACTATAACATGAGACAACAACATATCACAAAAGATATAGTTAATAAAGCTCTGGAATACAGCGGGAGCGTTACAGAGTCCGAAAGGCATCACAAGGTATTCATAGTGGCCGTAACAGGTATTAAACGCAGTCATCCATTCGTCTCCCTGGCAAATGCGGATTAAATTGTAGGCCCCACGGAGGTCTAATTTGGAGAATATGGTGGAGTCTTTGAATTGAGCATTTAATTTAGAAATCAGAGGTATAGGGCATTTATTCTTTATTGTGATGTTATTCAGGCCTCTGTAGTCAATGCACGGGCGGAGAGAACCATCCTTTTTAACAAAAAAAAAATCCTGCACCAGCTGGGGAATTAGACGCCCGAATAAATCCCTTGCGGAGGTTCTCCTCGATATACTGAGAGAGGGCGTAATTTTCAGGTTCCGAGAGAGGATAAGTTCTTCTAGAAAGCAGTGCCGTTCCCGGGAGTAGTTGAATGGTGCAGTCATAAGGACGGTGGGGAGGAAGTCTCTCTGCCCTCTGTTTAGAGAACACATCTAGAAACTCATGATACTGTGGGAGAACAAGAGCATGAGGGTCTTCTACAGGAGGTTCGAGTATTGTGTGAACTGTAGGATAATTCTGCAGACAGGAGACTTGGCAAGAGGCACTCCATGCTGAAATCTGTCTTGCTTCCCAATCAATAGTGGGGTTATGAAGAGTCCTAAAATCAATGGTATGTGGGGACTGTGAATGATATGGAGGGAAATGGACTCTACATGAAGAACTCCTATGGTCATCTGGATGTGCACAGTGGAGTGAGACAAAATTCCAGATCCGAGAGGAGAGCCATCCAGTGCAGAAATAGTTTTAAAGTGGGTACAGGGAATAAGAGGAATACACATGCTCTTAGCCCAGACGGAGTCAATAAAGTTCCCGGCAGCACCCAAATCCATGAAAGCTAGTGTGGCCACTTGGTGGCCTGTCCACTGGAGAGTAGCTGGAGCTAAAAGTCTATTTTGGACGGGAGGTGTGATAGAAGAAATGCTTAGTGGGCCACCTCCGAATTCCACTAAGCCCTGGCATTTCCCGGGGGAAGGATACTACTTTGTGACCCTTTTGACCACAGTATAGACAAAGTCCTAGAACTCTGCAGTGTCATTTCTCCTCTTCAGACAGATGCCGAATGGGGCCAATCTCTACGGGTTCCTCTGCAGAAGCAACAGCGTAATCAGGACAAGGTGAAGAATATGTAGAAGGCTGAAAAGGACAAGGTCTCCTATCTCTGTCTCTCTCTTGCTTGCGTTCCTGACCTTGGCATCCAATTTGAGGCAAAGAGCAATGAGATTCTCTAAATTCTCAAGAAGGTCCCAATAAGTCAGGGCATCCTTCAGGTGGTCATTAAGCCCTCTCCGAAAGCGCCCTCAGCACCTCATTGTTCTACTTAGTCTCATAGGCTAAGGTACGGAATTCAACCGCGTACTGAGCAACAGTTCTTTTGCCTTGCTGTAAGTCCATCATTGATACCTCAGCCTTATCGCGACGACTCGGAGCATCAAAAACAACCCAAAAGGAAGAAATAAAGGAGTTGGCATTGTCCAATAAGGGAGAATTCTGTTCCAAGCCACAGCCTCCCCTCGTAATAGATTAATGATGAAGGCCACCTTGGTACCAAAGTCAGAACTTGGAGCAACACAAAATCGCAACTGAGCCCAGAGAAACAAAGCAAGAAAGGCAGTTAGTGGACAGCTAAGGAGCCCTCAAATAGCCCCCAGGCAGATAACCCCGCCTCAAGCTAATTGCATAAATACACAGAGAAATGGGCTGCACATGCGTCTACTGCCACAGGAGTAAATGGTCGGCTATCTTAAGAGTGGCGTGCGCATGCACGAGGATCCTGTCCGGCAGTGTCTGCGGGAGGCTGCTACGGCTGTAGCAGCCGCAGGTAAGTTGTTAGCTGTTACAGAAGTAAAATAACACCTTTATTACAGTCCACAGTTGTAGTCAGACGAACAAAGTGTTAGGAGCACAGAAGGCAGCTATGTCAAGAATGGAAGCCAGGATCAGGGACCAGTATAATCAGTCAACCAAACCAGGATCATACACAGACAACAGCAGCAGCAGCAACAAAGGAGGTCAGAATCTATACAAGGGCAGGGAGCTTTGGAGCTTAAATAGCCAGAGCACAGCAAGAAAGGGTCTGGCTAATCAGGTAGCAGTGTGCCTGTTTAATAGAGCAAAAGCAAGGAGTGGAGTGGTACAAGGATGAGAACCCTTACAGCACCCCTTCCTCAATGACCCCTCCCCTAAGGGAAAGAGCAAGGCTTGAGGGGATATCTTTCATGAAAGGCCCGAAAGAAAGCGGGTTTGTGGACATCAGTAGAAGGAACCCAGGATCGTTCCTCCAGGCTCTAACCGTTCCAGTATACTAGGTATCAAAGTCAACCCCTGGACATGCAGGAATCAAAAATGCGGCGTATTTCACACTCATCATGATTGCCGAAATAAACTGGACAGGGAGGTAAGGTCTTGAACCAATTTCATACAAGGGGTTTGAGGTGTTATACCTGGGAAACGTCGGAGATTTGCATAGCTGGAGGATGGTCCCAGGTTGGTTGGTGGACGGTAGGCCAGGGAAAAGTATAGTCAAACTGCCATTTGGCCAGAAAGAACGCCAAATTCTGGAGATTAACTGATACGTGATCTCGAGCTCTTGCGCCAATGGCAATGTTTTGAGAGATGTGCAATGGGACATTTTGAAGCAATGGTCAACAACCATGACGATGACAGTATTATCTTTAGAGGCAGGAAGGTATACAATAAAATACATAGATAGCTGTGTCCGGGGGTGTTCATCTGACATCGTTTCAGGGCCACCAGAAGAGACGAGAGATGGACCATAGCAACTCTGTCGGGGTGACCAGCAGCTTTTGTATTATGTTAGGTTTGCAGTAATTTGACCAGGAGGTTCTCTGGAACAAAACATTTACCACTAGGTTTTTAGTGCAGCGGTTGGTTGTGCAGCCAAGATCTCAGATTTTTTTTTTCTGGACAATTGAAAGAAAATGGAGTGTGGAATATCTTTTACAATAATAAATAATATGTTTATAACATAGGATTCAAACTATATTACATGAAGACCTTTATGAAAGATGCACAAATAATGCCAGTTACTTGTGATCGCTCTTTCCCCATCCAATCCACAGAGGATTAGAGGAGATCTTTTGTTTTTTTGTGTTGATGGTTTCTTTATTTTGTTGCATCTCTATCTGTAACTAAGGATAAGATAAACTAAATGACCTGAACTGAAAGAGTCTCACGTTGAAGAGCCCCTACAGCTATTTTTTTCCAAATTTTTGTTTTCATATTTGGTCATACTGCACCCATGTCCTATTTGGGAAGCCAATCTGTTCAATTTACTCCATCAAACTTTATAACTCAAAACTAGACACCCCAGGGTAATTCAAACTAGTATTTTGACTCTAGCCATGTACTAGATCTACTACCGGCTTTTGTATATGGCACACGCTGTTGCTCTGGGAGCTGATTACAAAGGGCCAATGCAGCAGTTTACGGTGAGGCATTACAGCAACACCATTTGGGAGAAGAAAGTGATCTTAGAACGCTTTCTAAGTTTGTTTAATCAGATGGCGTGCCAGGAACGTCAGTTGTTGTTAAGGGGATGCATTTCCCTGATGTGCCTGTGCAGTCAAGCTAGGCAGAATTAACAAAAACAACTGTTATCTGCTTACACCATACATATGCTGTCACTTGATCGGAAACTAAATGTATTGATGGACATGTTCCATAATCTTGCCTCCAACCAAGTGTTTAGTGCCATTCCACCCAATTAAAAAACATGATAAATCAAAACACAAAGGCATTCATTTATTAAAAAAAATATATATATGCGTTAATGAGCTTTTGTTCAATTCAACTCCCATTATTCTCAGAATACTGACAAGTGTGATGGGAGTTGTCCTAAAAAATGGGTGAGCTGGAAAAAGGATGGCATATGTATTTTCTACCTAGAGTTTTGGATTTGCACAATAACACAAACATTTCTGAACCACCAGGATGCCCCATTGTTTCAGGGAAAGGCTTTCAGGATATTTGGGTCTCTTTTGACAACCATATGTAGTTGAAACAACACCTTACCTTAAAGATACAATTAGTTTTCTAAAGAATATGAAAACTTTGAAATGGGATAATGATTACTTTTGGTTACCAGTGATGTAACATAACTTTACACCATAATTTCTCATAAATTAGGCTGTCAAGCTGAAAAGAGAATACTTTACCTTCTCAATAGACTTGAGTTTATAGTACAAGGGATTAAAATAATTCTGGAAGATATTTTTCTGGTTTGATATGTTTTTTTTCTACAAAAACAGGGAATTGCAGTCGGGATTTGATTCGCACCAAGTTATGCAAACATTTTCATGGCAGATTGGGAGGACCTTTTTTTTGGTCAGATCATCAGTGGAGAACAAACCTGATTACTTTTTACAGATACATAGACAACCTGTTTTTTTAACTGGCAGGGAAATAATTAGAGTTTAGGTGAATTACCTCACTTTTTTAATTTCAATCTGTGACATAAAATTTACTGTAATATTTTAGCAAGTCTAATGTACATTTTTCATAAAAATTTATTTATAAAAAAAGGTTGACGTCAACAGTTTTACACAGAGGTAAAACTGGCTGGACAATATACGCAAGAACCAATTTCTTAGAATAGTACAAATAGTACAGATGAGGAAATTTTTTTACAACAAGCAGATATCTTTCAAAAATTATATATTTGTAAAAAATGCCTTTTAGGAATTCCCTGCAATACATGGTATATACTTACCCACTACCCGTCCCAGATAAAGAGCTTTCGGGGAATCAAATTTCCACTCGTCCCACAAAAGAAATTTTTTTGTCACCACTGGATAATAGTCAATCTAGAATAAGCAGAATAATTATTTGTAATTAATATCTGACATCTTATTGTAAATTTGGTGAACAATTATTCTCTTAAAACATTTCTTTTTCAAAAAATGTCTCCCTACTGTTCTGAACAAAGAAAACCAACAACCTATTTTAATTGAATCAACGAAAAAATCAAATCTCAACACGCATCCTCATTTGCCTCCCTGTGTTTTTTTGTAAAGCCCTTGGTAGTGCTGTTTGGCATTCAAGATTAGATTCATAATTAAATTGGAACTATGGCAATGAAAAAAAAATTACAGGTTATTTTACAAGATATCATTGGGTTCATCCAGTCAATTGTATCAAAGTAGTTTTCGTGTGACAAAGCATATACAATATATGCTGAAAGCTGTCTTAGTCCTGACCCTAGGCATTACCCCTAGGAACCACCTCCAGACCCTTTCTATCGGGCGCACACTTGTAAAGTCATATCCCCGCTTAGAGGAATGCACAGTACTGAGCACATCATAGCACGGCTATTAAATTATCTTTCCCCAGTTTGGAATTGGAGGGGCTGCTGCCACCCTAGGCCTGTTTGGCCTATGCCAGAATATTCCACTGACTATGACAGCAGAATCCTGTTCTGGTGTAATAAAACCAGAATCCTATTGCACTGGTCCTCAAAATGTGGTTTCTGTTTCTCTACCTTTCTGTCACTCTTTTCTGTGTTATAATATTAATTCACCAAGCAGTAACTTATGATAGCACACTCTTCAGTGAATACATTCTTTTACCTCAGACTTTAAATTCTCACAGTCTTCCTCTAGACAGACTCTCAAGTGTGCTAAGTAAGTACTAATCTGCTAAGAATTTTACTTTAATTTTATAACCACATGATAATCATTCATTGGATTTTGTTTCTGAACTACCTATAAAATTACATCTAGAAAACAAAATTGACCTGAAGTGAAGCTACAATAACTACTCAACCCACCATCTTTTATTAATAATCAGTATGACCTTGCCTTTGATTACCTGGTAATTAATTGTACGATATTCCCTGGTGATATTGACCCTGTGAGGTTTTCCATCAGTCATATTTTTCTTACTTAGTTGGTAGATATAAGGGTTTTTGTTAAGCTGATAATTCAGTTGAAGAGTCCCTAGAATGAATAATTGCAATTATTTAGAAAAGCATTATGGGAAAAACAAATAATATCTATGTGCAGGGATCCACTCACAGGACCTCCAGACCTTCACAATTTTATGGTGGGGCAAAAAAAAAGGGAAAAACAGCAGATTACGATGGGAAGTTACATTTTATGGCCATAACACTATGCCCACCTGCCTAATATTGTGTGGGTTTCTCTTTTGCCACCAAAACAGCCCTGACCCATTGAGGCATGGACTTCCCATGACCTCTGAAGGTGTGCTGTGGTATCTGGCACCAATACATTAGCAGCAGATCCTTTAAGTCCTGTAAATTGAAAGGTGGGGCCTCCATGTGTTCTCCAGGTAAGTGATGCACACGCACCCAGCCATCCATGTGTTGTAAAAGAAACCGTGGTTGAACGGACGTTTTTTGCTCTGTGGTCCAGTTCTTATGCTCACGTGCCCATTGTAGGCACTTTTGGCAGTGGACAGGGGTCAGCATGGGCACCCTGACTGGTCTGTGGCTACACAGCCCCAGCAACGCACTGTGATGCACTGTGTCTGATCTGACAACTTTCTATCACAAGTAGCATTAACTTTTTCAGCAATTTCAGCTACAGTAGCTCATCTGTTGGATTCGACCACACGCACCAGCCTTGGTCCCCCACATGCATCAATGAGCCTTGGCCGACCAAGACCCTGTTGCCGATTCGCCACTTTTCCTTCCATGGGCCACTTTTGATAGGTACTGACTAATGCAGACAGAAAACACGCCACAAGAGTTGCCGTTTTAAAGCTACTCTGACCAAGTCGTCTATCCATCACGATTTGGCCCTTACGCTTGTCCATTTTCCTGCTTCTAACACATCAACTTTGAGGATGAAATCCTCACTGGCTAATATATCCCACCCACTGACAGGTGCCATGATAACAAGATTGTCAGTGTTATTCACTTCACCTCTCAGTGGTCATAATGTTATGGCTGATCATGTGTATGTAACTTCTGAAGCTAAGAAGATAAAATATATTTTCGATTCACAGAATGTGTTATTTGGTTTTAGACCCAGTAAAGCCTCTGTGTAAAAGAGATGCAAGTATAATTATGTGTGTGTATATATATATATATATATATATATATATATATATATATATATATATATATATATCAATATATATATATATATATCTCTTATTGTATTGATCTTAATTATTATATTGTTTTATATAGCGCCATCATATTCTTTAGAGCTGTAAAATGGGTAGACAGGACAAAACAAGTAGTATATCGCTTAACAATTTGACAGAAAAAACCGATGAGGTGGACCCTGCTCAAACTAGCTTATTATTATAGATTGTAAATTCCTGCGGGAACAGGGCCCTTCATTCCTCTTGTATCTGTATGTCAATTGATATATTGTCGTTGTCTGTAACATTTTCATCTTTGTACAGCGCTACACAATCTGTCGGCGCTTTATAAATAAAGTATAATTATTATTAAAAAAGGATGAATGAGAGGAGCATATCCAATTGTTTTACATCTCCTATGTGTATGTCTGTGCAAAGGTTTCCTGTGGTTTTATTATATTGTTTATTGCAAAGTAAAAATGAATTGACATTTCATACGTGCATGTTTCTTTTTATAGTGCTCAATAACATTGGCATAAACCTTATATGGGTGTCCATCCAACATGAACTACTGAGGAAGTAAGAGTTGGATGCCCCTGTCCGCACATATGCCTTATGGCCTGGACAGGATGTCATAATTTGTAGTGGCATTGCACAGGGTACACATCTCCTGTTCTTACCACATTCAACCAACTGGAGGATCCATGTTGAAAATAATCTAAGCGTGTGTGCGTGTTGTCAGTTCATGTATTTGGATCAGCGCTGCTGTAGATGAGTGAATGTATTCAGTTTGTGCATGTAAGAGTGTGCAACTGTAAACACAAGTGTGTCAGTGTATATAATTGTGGTCTGTATCTGTATAAATGTATACTAGTGTGTGTCTTATTAAGTATCAATGTTTGTTCCCATCCAACTATATGAGTGTGTTAATGCATGTATGTGTGTTTTGCTGAAAAATGATAAAAGGGTAGATAATGAGAAGGAGGGGAGAGGGTAGATATTGAGAAGGGGAAAAAGTGTAGACAGTGAGCAAATAGGGGAGAGGGGGGAGATAGGGTAGATAGTGAGAAGGGGAAAGAGTGTAGACGATGAGAAAATGGGGAGAGGGGGAGATAATGAGAAAGGGGGTAGTAAGAATACTGAAATAAAGAGTGAGAATGAGTGAGAGAATGAGGGAATTAATCTGTGGATTAATTGTGTGAATGAGTGAGAGCATTTATGAATTTGTGGGAATGCATCAATGAATATCTGTAAATGATTTGTGTGAATGAGTGGGAGAATAAATTATTGTGTTAATGAATTATGTGAATAAAAGTGTGAATTAGTGAGTGACTATAAAAATGATTGTGTGTGTCATGGATGTGTTATTGACTTGTGGAAAGGCAAAGATGGAATAAGCAGGGTGTTTGAGCCTTGGGGACCAAAAGGGTACAGGCAGGATGTTTATGGGACAAAGGTGGCACAGGCTAGGGTGTTTGGGGACAAATTTGACTCATGCTGGGCTGTTTGGGGACAAAGATGGCAAGTCCTATGTGTGTTATCTGGGTGCTGGTCAGGTTCTATGTGGGCAGTGTGGACACCAGGGCTGGCTTTGGGGTGTGCAGCCTATGATTTATGCCTGTAATTTAGGGGTTTTTATCTGTACCTTTAATGCTGAGATTTTATGTGAATTCCACTTGATCTATACCTGCAAAGCTGGGGTTTTGTGTTATTCTGTTGATCTATCTGCTATCCTATGTTCCCATACATGATTTATATATACCTACAAATACAGGGTTTGTATGTCTTATTCAGTTGATCAATACCTGCAATGCTGTTTCCATGTGTTGCTTATTTGATCTATACCCTCAGTGCTGAATTTACATGTGATTTCCATTTGATCTATACCAGCAATGCTGGGTGTTTGCATTGTTCTGTTGCTCTATACCTGCAATGCTATGTTTCCATACATTATTATTGTATACATGCAAATACAGGACTTGTATATCTGATTTTGTTTATTGCGATCTATACCTTCAGTGCTGAGTTCACATGTTATTATTATTTATTGTTTTATATAGCGCCATCAAATTCCGTAGCGCTGTACAATGGGTAGACAGGACATAACAAGTAGTATATAACATAACAAATTGACTAACAGAGACAACAGGTGAAGAGGGCCCTGCTCAAACGAGCTTACTGTCTAGAGGGATTTAGGGTTTATTACACAATAGGTAAAAGTGCCGTTGTTAGGGATAGACCAGCCACACTATTAAAAGTATTGCAGGGGAGGGACTAGAAAAGGTGAGCTAAAGGAATATGGGAGGCATTAATGTGCTATGTTGTAAGCATCCTTAAAGAAGTGAGGGATTTTTTGAAGGAATAAAGGCAGGGGGTGACTGTGGAGGGCATTCCAGAGCACGTGAATTTCAAATGATCTATACAGGCAAGTGCTGTTTTATGTGTTTATTTGATCTATACCTGAACTACAGGGAGTATGTAAGAGAGAGTTGTGGTTTAGTGAATGAGGGGACAAAGGGATTCTGGGGATGATTACAGGGGAGAGGACCTCTTAATGTCATGGTAGGGTCATAAGAAGGGGAGACTGCAATGACTCTTACAGTCTTCTCTTAATCTGCAGTCAGTGAGGCAAATATTTGGTTTGGTGCGGGAGCGGGGGAAGTGATGGGAGCGCGGAGTGGGACCCAAGGAAATGTTTGGGTAGGGTCCAATTTTTTTTAATACCAAATGTATTGTCAGCAGGGTCTAATGTGTTTATATATATATATATATATATATATATATATATATATATATATATATATATATCACAAAAGTGAGTACACCTCACATTTTTGTAAATATTTTATTATATCTTTTCATGTGACAACACAGAAGTAATGACTCTCTGCTACAATGTAAAGTAGTGAGTGTACATCCTGTATTACAGTAGCAGAGTGCCATTTCTTCAATGTTGTCATTGGAGGGCACTAATCATCCAGTAACGCAAGCTTTCCATAAGGACAATGGATAAAGCCTTATTTGTCCAATAGAAAGTAGAATCATCTTCAGTCTTAATCATAGAAAAAGACGCAGAGGCTTTCCGAACCCCAGAGGCGCTTTTTTCAGGCTGAATTACCTTTCTATCTTTAGGCGAAACCTCTGAGGTCCTAAAACCTTATGTAAAAAAGGTATCACCTACGACTGAAGACATGTGCATGGAACTTTTTTGAAACATGACAAAAATAAAGTAGATCACACCCACCATCTGGCTTGAGGAGAATGGCTATGTAATCACTGGCAAATGAACTGACATACAGAAGAACGGCTGGTGCTATTGACGTCCTGAAACTAAATGAGATCTCATCGCGGGTCAGATTGCTCACAAGGAGTGGAAGGTCTGTAAGATTAGCAAACTCCTTGGCAGCCACCATGGCTACTGACAGAATATTGTATCTCACCCATGTTCCAGCTTCAAAATATGCACCAATATCTGGATAAAATAAAGAAGTGGGAGAAAAAGTATTTCGTGAAAAGTGATTCAGAGCATTGAATTAGCAAAGATAAGACATTTGGCTTCAGGTGACCACTACAATGAAAATAAGGGATAATGACACTGAAATCATCCAGAATAAATAATAAGAAATCCTGTCAGTCTTTGGGGTTTATTCACTATTATTATAAAGGGCCAATACTAGCAAGTGTCTCCATCACAAAGACTGAGCTGGCACTACATAATGACTAATTCAATGTGTATGGGGACTGTGACAAAATTTCACTGATTTAACTAAGCACTATAGGAGGACAGCGTATCTCTTCCAGCTACAGAAGCTCACTGGACCTTTATAATGTATAGCGATGTACAAGTTGAAATGGCATTTCTCTTAAAAACACCCCTGCCAACTTCTGCTTCAGTGAATAGAGAATAGAATATATGTGTGTATATATATATATATGTGTATATATATAAATGTTTGAAATCCTGAGTGCCTCTTTTTCTTTTTGGACTTCAGCACCAGTAATAAGATCTGAATGCGGAGTGCATGCATTTTGTATTTATAATGTATTTATAACTTTATCTCACTCTGTGCTTTCTGTACCTCTCTGAAACCACATCTGTCTTATATACAATAAACTTTTACTAAGAATTGTATTAATAAACACTGAAGCAATAAATAGTAAGGTCTTTGTTATTACCTCTGTTACAGAACAGTCCTTCAAAACCTGTCCCATTGCAGTCACAGGTGTAGTGATTGTACCTTTCCACACACCGGCCACCATTCTGACACTCTACCCGTGGTTTCTGACAGTAGCCTGTGCAATTGGTTCTCACACCTAATGTCTCATTGGCTTTCCCTTCTAAATCCAGTGTCACTCCATTCATACGCAAAGCACGGAGGCAACCAATGAAAGGTTTAAGCTTGTACTCAGCAGAGCCTATATTAAGAGAGGGTAGTACAATGTAGTTTAATGAGAATAATTTGCCTTCTTCTATCACTTGAAAGAAAAGGAATGTTTAAGTAGGAGAACTTGATAAACATATGCCTTGGTTACCCTTTATGTCACTGGGAGAAGAACTTACTATCGAACATTTTTATATGCTGTACACTCATTGGCCACTTTATTAGGTACACCTTGCTAGTACTGGGTTGGACCCCTTTTGCCTTCTGCCTTCATTCTTCACATTCTACAAGGTGCTGGAAACATCCCTCAGAGATTTTGGTCCATATGGACATGATGACATCACCCAGTTGCTGCGGATTTGTCAGATGCATATTCATGATGCAAATCTCCTGTTCCACCACAACCCTAAGGTGCTCTACTGGATTGAGATCTGGTGACTGTGGAGGCCATTGGAGTACAGTCTGCCCATTTTTCTCTGACCTCTGACATCAACAAGGCATTTTCGTCCACACAACTGCTGCTCACAGGATATTTTCTCTTTTTCAGACCGTTCTCTATAACCCCTAGAGATGGTTGTGCGTGAAAATCCCAGTAGATCATCAGTTTCTGAAATACTCAGACCAGCCCGTCTGGCACCAACAACCATGCCACGTTCAAAGTCACTTAAATCCCCTTTCTTCCCTATTCTGATCCTCAGTTTGAACTTCAGCAAGTTGTCTTGATCACGTCAACATGCCTAAATGCATTGAGTTTCAGCCATATGATTGGCTGATTAGCGATTTTTGTTAACAAACATTTAAACAGGTGTACCTAATAAAGTGGCCAGTGAGTGTATATACTGAATTCTGTAATTAATATCAACCAATTTTAAAGTAAAAAAAACATGTTAGTATTTTATATTACATCAATAAAATGATTGTATCAAGAATATAAATTTATAAGGTTCAGCAATACCTTTCATGTTAGTATTTTATATTACATCAATAATATGATTGTATCAAGAATATATATTTATACGGTTCAGCAATACCTTTCATGTTAGTATTTTATATTACATCAATAAAATGATTGTATCAAGAATAAACATTTATAAGGTTCAGCAATACCTTTCATATACTGTTTAGAATTTCCCCTTAATGAAGCACTATTGTAGCAGTAGTTGGTTAAAATTTAACTTTTCTGACCAAAGAAGCTGCTAACTCACCTACATAGAGAGGTCGATCATACGAAATGTTGATGTAAGTCTGAAGAGGAAATCTGCGAATAACCCATGGCAAATGATCCACCTTGAGTCGTGCTAACTTGACATTGATCTCAGCCTTTACTTGGTGCCATTCATCATTATTAAATCGTAGGGGCGATTTCACAGTTACATTTTCATGGCCATTGCCAATATCATAAATAAATGCCAACTCATTTGTCGCTGGATAAAACAACAAATGGGGAGTCTTGTGATACAAAATATAATTTTAAGTTCCATGTTACCACAGAGTAATATAATGCATGAAAAAATGGTAAAGGGGAACAGATGAGATGTCCACAAAGGATGTGTTGAAATTTCAGCAATTAGGAAATCCTATTTTTACATACATAATACACATTCTATCTTAGCTATAACAATTTTTACTCTTGAGACTGTAGGCCACATCACAAAAGGAGATTTGTCTTATTGGTTAATGCTTTTCCAACATTTAGAACATCCCTAGAGTTAAGAACTGGTATAAAGGCTGCATGAAATGGTTATTAAATATACTATATGGCCTAAAGTATTGGGAGACACCCCTTTATTAATGAATTCAGGGGTTTCAATCAGACTCATTGCCACAGGTGTATAACATTAAGCACCTAGCCATGCAATTGGCATTTACAAAACTTTGTGAAAAATGGTTCGTTCTGAAGAGCTCAGTGAATTCAAGCGTGGTACTGTCATAGGATGCCACCTTTGCAATGAGTCAGTTTGTGAACTTTCATCCTGCTAACTAATTAACAGTCAGCTGTAAGTGGTATTATTGGAAAGTGGAAGCCTCTAAGAACATCAGCAACTCAAGACACAAACTTATACAAATGCACTTGTAGAGATAAAGAGGAAAGTCCCGACATCCAAACTTGCCTCTTTATCTCTTTAATTTTCTGGAAGAGGCAGAGTCGAGCGGGGTCATGCAGCATCATTGCGTGACACAGCGGGAGCTGCAGTAAGTCCCTGCTGAGGTATTTCGGTGAGCGAAGTGTGTGAGTTGCTTGAGTGTGTGTTTCTGACTGTGTATGTTAGTGTCTGAGTGGATATGTTAGCATCTCTTAGTGGGTATGTTAGTGTCTGGGTATGTTAGTAGGTGGGCTAGCCCGCTTACTGTTGGAGGAGCAGAGCCAGTTGGGGAGATCTCTCTCCAACCGTCAGGCCAGCCCTTTTATTGCCCCCTCAAAGCCACACAAATGCACTTAAAGAGATAAAGAGGTAAGTCCTGAATTCCAAACTTGCCTCTTTATCTCTTTAATTTTTTTGAAGAGGCAGAGTCGAGTGGGGTCATGCAGCGTCATTGTAAATGTAAGTTTATTTTTCTTCAAGCACAAAACAGTAATACTAACAAGCCCATGACTCAGATATTTCAACTGCCTCACACATGTTGTGCATAGAGGGGCTTAATCCTAGGCCTACGATTAAGAGCCTCTCAATGTGAAATTCTTGAGGCGGTTGGCATATCCGCATGAAGAAAAATAAAGCTTATATTTCTTACTTCGAAAAGAGTTCTAGTTCTGTTTTTTGCACACAAGGTAATTTAATGAGCAGGCATATTTTGCAGAGTCAGGTAGGGCCATTGAAATGTTGAGTATTATAAAATAGTTGACATAAGGTAAAATAAATGATATATTGGGCATAGTATCTTAAAATATAGAAAGAGTAATTGGTGGGAGTGCTTAAGGAGTTAAATATTTAAACTCAGACAGTAGAACAATCGTATATATATATATATATATATATATATATATATATATATATATATATATATATATATATACACACATATATAAATGTAAAAAGTACAGCAAAGGGTCTATAAAACTAAAACAATTTCATAAATAAAAAATATTCTGTAAATAAACAATGTATCTAAAAATAAACATAAACCATAATAAACAGTTTCCAAACAATGTTCACACATCTATAACTATATATGTGAACCTTGTTTGGAATAAAAAAAATTATTATGGCGTATGTTTATTTTTCGATACATTGTTTATTTAAAGAAGCTTGCTTAATTATTACATTGTTTTAGTTTAAGTCCTGCCTCGTACTTTTTTAAATGCACAATTGTTCTACTGTCCGAGTTTAAATATTTAACTCCTTAAGCGCTCCCATCAATTACTGTTTCTATATTTGTTTTATTGTGTGCATAGAGAAGCCATATCTTTGGTGTTTTAAAGAAAACACCTTCTCTCTCCCTTCACCTATAGTATCTATAGTATCTTAAAATGTTTTGTTAAGAATAAGAATTCACAACTACAATTTATACCACTCATGTTAATTCAAAAAGCACTTTCGAATCAGAATGTATTTATAGTTTGTTTAGAATTGTTTCTTGTAAACATATCTCAACAACTTACTGTTCAGTTCAATTCTGATGAAATTACGGCATCTGTGCCCTGTGTTTTCCAAGAAGGTCCCAGATGAAGCAGTAGTTTTAAAGTAAAATGAGATATCAATGCTAGTGTCTGGTTTGAAGGTTGGAAATATGAGACTGGCACCTTTCATAAACGTCACAGTGTTCCATGTGTTTCCTAAAATGTAAAATTAAAAACAAAACAACTTGGATCCAATTCATTGTTAATTGCCTAAAATAGAAATTATGACTATACTATCCCAGCAGCCCATTTATAAAAAATACATTTTGAGTTCAAATCATTTGATTTAAAAAGCAAATGCCCCTGGTAAAAACATATATAAAAAGTATTACCGTATTTGCTCGATTATAAGACGAACCTGATCATAAGACGACCCCCCAAATCTTAATATTAATTTAGGAAAAAAAAGAAAAAGCCTGAATATAAGACGACCCTATAGGAAAAAAGTTTTACCAGTAAATGTTAATTCATTTAAACTATTTTTTTAATAAAAGCTATGATTGAGAAAAATATTTTGGTTTTATTTCCTTCTATTTTACAACCTGCCCCCCAGTTATGCACATCTGCCCCAGAAATGCCTTATACCCCCTATATGCCACTGTGCCTCATGATATGCCTTTTAACCCTCTAAATGCCACTGTGCCCCATGATATGCCTTTTAACCCTATATGCCACTGTGCCCCACGATATGCCTTTTAACCCTATATGCCACTCTGGCACTTAGAGGGTTAAAAGGCATATCATGGGGCAGAGTGGCATATAGGGAGGATTAAGGCATTTCAGGAGGCAGAGTGGCGTATAGAGGGTTAAAAAGGCATTTCTGAAGGCAGAGTGGCATTAAGGGGGTTAAAAAGGATTTCACAGAGCACCCTGCCTCCAGAAATGCCTTATGCCCCCCATTTAACACTCCCCCCTCCCCACTTACTGGTACTTCTGAGTCTCCTGTCATGTAGCTGGGGCAGCGTGTAGACTCACGCTGCAGTCGGAAGGAGGCGTGGCTAGCAGCGGGGGTTGTGTGCGTGCATCACGCAGACATTCCCCGGCTGTCAGAGATCAGAGTTCCCTGCGCCGGCGCCAGTGCCGCACCGGTGCAGGGAACTCTGATCTTTGACAGCCTGGGAAGGTCTGCGCGATGCACGCAGACAACCCCCGCTGCTAGCCACACCTCCTTCCGGCTGCAGCGGAAGTTGTCTACGCGAATCGCGTAGACATCTACACGCTGCCCCAGCTGCACACCGGGGACTCTGAAGTACCGGTAAGTGGGGCGGGGGGGTTGAGACAGGAGGATCCAGGTCCACTGCAGCTGCGGAGGATCTGGATCTTAGTTGTCTCATAGTCAGACTTTGAGGTCTGATTATAAGACGGCCCCGATTATAAGACGAGGGGTATTTTTCAGAGCATTTGCTCTGAAAAAAACCTCGTCTTATAATCGAGCAAATACCGTATATACAGCTGTGCGTAGTTTTGGTTAACAAATTATTTTAACCAAAATTAACATTTGTGATGCATCTTTTTTTGTTAGAATACAGCAATGTATCATAATATTAGTTAGTATGTTACATTTTTTACTCCAACATCTTTCATTCTGCCAACGTATACATATACAAGCATAGTACACCTTATGACCTCTCTTTAAAACTTAACAGACAAGTTTGTTACAGTGGGGCAAAAAAGTATTTAGTCAGCCACCAATTGTGCAAGTTCTCCCACTTACAAAGATGAGAGGCCTGTAATTTTCACCATAGGTACACTATGAGAGACAGAATGGGGGGAAAGAATACAGGAAATCCCATTGTAGGATTTTTAATGAATTCATTTGTAAATTCCACGGTAAAATAAGTATTCGGTCACCTGCAAACAAGCAAGATATCTGGCTCTCACAGACCTGTAACATCTTCTTTAAGTCTCCTCTGTCCTCCACTCGTTACCTGTATTAATGGCACCTGTTTGAACTTGTTATCAGTATAAAAGACACCTGTCCACAACCTCAATCAGTCACACTCCAAACCCCACACTATGGCCAAGACCAAAGAGCTGTCGAAGGACACCAGAAACAAAATTGGAGACCTGCACCAGGCTGGGAAGACTGAATCTGCAAAAGGCAAGCAGGTTGGTGTGAAGAAATCAACTGTGGGAGCAATTATTCGAAAAGGGAAGACATACACGTCCACTGATAATCTCCCTCGATCTGGGGCTCCACGCAAGATCTCACCCCGTGGTGTCAAAATGATCACAAGAACGGTGAGCAAAAATTCCAGAACCACACGGGGGGGACCTAGTGAATGACCTGCAGAGAGCTGGGACCAAAGTAACAAAGGCTACCATCAGTAACACACTACGCCGCCAGGGACTCAAATCATGCAGTGCCAGACGTGTCCCCCTGCTTAAGCCAGTACATGTCCGGGCCCGTCTGAAGTTTGCTAGAGAGCATTTGGATGATCCAGAAGAGGATTGGGCGAATGTCATATGGTCAGATGAAAGCAAGGTAGAACTTTTTGGTAGAAACTCAACTCGTCGTGTTTGGAGGAGAAAGAATGCTGAGTTGCATCCAAAGAATACCATACCTACGGTGAAGCATGGGGGTGGAAACATCATGCTTTGGGGCTGTTTTTCTGCAAAGGGAACAGGACGACTGATCCGTGTAAAGGAAAGAATGAATGGGGCCGTGTATCGTGAGATTTTGAGTGAAAACCTCCTTCCATCAGCAAGGGCATTGAAGATGAAACGTGGCTGGGTCTTTCAGCATGACAATGATCCCAAACACACCGCCCGGGCAACGAAGGAGTGGCTTCGTAAGAAGCATTTCAAGTTCCTGGAGTGGCCTAGCCAGTCTCCAGATCCCAACCCCACAGAAAACCTTTGTAGGGAGTTGAAAGTCCGTGTTGCCCAGCAACAGCCCCAAAACATCACTGCTCTAGAGGAGATCTGCATGGAGGAATGGTCCAAAATACCAGCAACAGTGTGTGAAAACCTTGTGAAGACTTACAGAAAACGTTTGACCTCTGTCATTGCCAACAAAGGGTATATAACAAAGTATTGATATGAACTTTTGTTATTGACCATATACTTATTTTCCACCATAATTTGCAAATAAATTCTTTAAAAATCAGACAATGTGATTTATGGACTTTGTTGTCTCATCCCGTCTCTCATAGCTGAAGTGTACCTACGGTGAAAATTACAGGCCTCTCTCATCTTTGTAAGTGGGAGAACTTGCACAATTGGTGGCTGACTAAATACTTTTTTGCCCCACTGTATGTAGACAAAGTGAAACCATGAAAATGATTGTAACAAGGCTTGCAGAATTCCTAATGACAATTATTTGTCTAACCCTGAAAATGAATCAGGTTAAAAAATGAGTCATTTAAAAATAGTGGAGTAAGGACACTAACAAAACCAGCAACAAAACCTTTTTCATGATTGGATGTCTTTCCCTAGAATTAGTTTGAATTTCAGCTACCTAACCGAGAACTGCTTAATTATTTGAGACTAAAAAAAAAAATTGTCTAAACATCAATACGTAGGAGATTTGCTTGGAACATACCGTATTTGCTCGGTTATAAGACAACAGTGATTATAAGAAGACCCCCCAAAATGTCAATATCAATTTCGAAAACAAACAAAAGGCTTGACTACCCTATATTAATTCACATGTAAACTATTATTTCATATGTAATATATTGAGATTGAGAAAAATGCATTTTTTATTTCCTTTTATTTGCCAACCTGCCCCCCTGATATGCCTTATTCCCCAACTATCCCCCCCCGACTTACCGATGCATCCCTAGACTTGTCTCCCGTTGTCCAGACTGCCTGGTGTCAAGTGGGGACAGCCGGTGAACATCTGCGATGCACGTAGTCAACCTCCGCTGCTACCCAGAACTTCTATGACTGAGGACTGGAAGGTCACGTCACACCGGTGCTCCGTCATAGAAACCCCGGCAGAAGTGTCGGGTAGAAGAGGAGGTTCTCCATGCATCGCGCAGATGTTAACCGGCTGAACGTCTGCAAGATGCATGCAGATAACCTCCGCTGCTGCTGGCCGGTACTTCTATCATTTCACGCCGGCGCTCCATCATAAAAGCCCCTTTAGAAGCTGCCGGAGAGAAGGATTCGTGTGCCCTGCAGCGCTGCAAGGGATCTGGATCTTAGTCTTGTAGTCAGACCTCTATTTGAGGTCTGATTATAAGATGACCTCGAATTTGCTCTGAAAAAACCTTGTCTTATAATCGAGCAAATACAGTATATTTTATAATAGAAAGGTAGAAAAGGTTCTGTAAGGTAAGTGTATAGATTTTTTACATGTTAAAGATATGATCTTTCCCCGTAATTGGGAAATGTGAAAATGATATGAATAGATCCATTCATTTAGTGGATTGTTTTTCTTCTTTGGATACAGTGAAAAAAAAGGTTCATGGTCTTTTCCTGGTAGAAATGCAATTTGAGGTAACAAACAGGTGGTACATATGTTCGAGATGCAACAAAAAAGAAGGTTCCTATTTACGTGATTGGTGGAGATGTGAATTGATTAAACCACCATGGGGTATCGTATACGATATGTTGAAAAAGAATCGATATTATAGGTCCAAATAAAAAAATGAAATTGCCCTTCTGCAGATAAACAGAGTGAACAAATAAACAGTATATAGTTACACACTGTTTGGTGGCTACTAATAAAAAATAGAACTAATAGAAATAATAGAGCTAATCCTTTTCTTTTAGTTCAAGCAAAAGGTGAAAAATAAAATAAATAATGCATCAAATACCAAATATTTAATGTGGAATGAATGGGTTCAGAAGCTGGAACATTTAAATCTTAATACTTTCTCTTAAAGGAAGAATTTAAATTAAATTAGATGGATCTCTGATCTCTTCTGGCTATTGTGTATCTGTAATGTATTACTTATGTACTTGTTATATTGTAACTCAGTTATGTACCTTTGAAATATTTATTACAATGTTATTTACATGTCAGGTAGTATTTTATATTTTGATATTTTTTCATTAAAAAAGTGAGACCTTAACACTGTGGGAGGCAGACACTCAGCAGCCTCAAGAAAGAAAAATAATTTCTTGCTGCATATAGGACATTTAGGTAATTGTCTGTCACAAAGCCTTTATTTGCCTAACCCTGAAAATTAAATAAACCTTAAAACAAGCATAGTAATTATCTATTTTAAACACACCCAAACACACACTTCTCAGACTCACTTCAAGAAAATGTTCCAGCAACAAAACTACATGCTACAGTAAACTTAATACAATTGTCATGATTCTACATACTAAGCTATGGAAAGAATCCCAAGCCAAATTAACTGTGCAGAATCTTGGCATATATTTTTTTAATGGGAGGTACATGTCACTTCTACTGAGTACCAAGCTTTGTAGTCAGCTTTATTGATTAAATCTGTAAGTCTAGTTTCTTACGGTCTCCATAGCAACGTAAAGGTCCTACAGAAAACCAAGCCTCTGAGCTGGAGCGGTTAGTGTCTCCCACGACCACTTGTGTTACTGGTAAATGGTCACGATAGCTGAGTATCCCTTTGTCGTATCTCCTAAATAAAAGAGAAAGTATTAATAATGATTTGTTTCTGAGATATTGTCTATACATATAGTGATACGTAACATTTTTTTTACACCATTTGTTTTCGAGGTACGTTCTGTGTTATGAATAGAGGTACGTTCTGTGTTATGACGTATAACCTGTATTCACAGCATTTTATCCTTGTACATGGAAATAGGACCGCAGGTTGTCCTGGCCCAAGTTAGAGGCATGTGGTTAGGACAGGCATGTCCAAACTTTTTTTCGAAGAGTGCCAGATTTGATGAAGTGAACATGTGTGAGGGCTGACCATTTTGTCTGACATTCTTTGAACCATTAAAATTTAATGCAAATTAACTATTTTATGCAAAGTTTATTGAAAACGGCATACTTTTCATTTTGTGACTTGGATGACAAATCTAAACAGGTGTTAAATCACTCTGCCTTTAATATCAAAAAACCAGATCTATATTTGGGCAACTTATCTGTGGGGCCTGATCAGGCCGGACTTTGGACATGCCTGGGTTAGGATCTACTTCTACTCCATCTTAGTGTATACCTCTGTTCTAGGATAGTATTTACCTGTCTAATATAAAGAAATAGAGAACCCCTTTGCAATGTTTTCTCAAATATACAGTACTGTGTACCTAAAAGTTTTAGGCAGGTGTGAAAAAATTCTGTAAAGTAAGAATGCTTTCAAAAATAGACATGTTAATAGTTTATTTTTTTATCATTTAACAAAATGCAAAGTGAGTGAACAGAGGAAAATTTTAAATTAAATGAATATGTGGTGTGACCACCCTTTGCCTTCAAAACAGCTTCAATCTGAAGCAAAAAGTTAAATTTTTGATCAGCCAACAGAATATTATCCCCAAAAGCTTTGGGGGTTATCAAGATGTTTTTTGGCAAATGTGATATATGTCTTTGTGTTCTTTTTGGTCAGCAGTGGTTTTCACCTTGCAACTGTTTCCTCATGGAATTGTGAACACTGACCTTAACTGGGACAATAGAGGTCTGCAGCATTTCTTTACATGTTAATCTAGGTTCTTTTGTGACCTCTTGGATTAGTCGTCACTAAGCTATTTTGGTGGGCCAGCCACTCCTGGGAAAGTTCACCACTGCTCCAAGTTTCCTCCCTGTGGGTCATAGGATTCCCAATCTGATAGATGTCTTTGTTTCCCCTCTGTTCTTGAACTTCTTTAGATCATGGCATTCTGTGCTGATTTTTGAGACCTTTTAGCCTACTTCATTTTGCAAGACAGGTTCTATTTAATTGATGTTTAGATTCAACAGGGCTGGCAGTAATCATGCCTGGGTGTGTCTAGTGAAACTGAATCCAATCAATTTCATTTGGTTAACTGATTTTGTAACTAAGGGGGCAATTACTTTTTCACACAGAGCCAGGTAGGGTTGATTGCATGTATAGAAAGAAAAAAACTATCATTTTGTGTTTACACAGGTTATTTTTATTTTTAAATTAAAATTAGTCTGATGGTCCGAAACACCTAATTATGGTAAATATGCAAAAATTAAAGGAAATTGGGAGAAGGCAAATACTTCTTCACAGCACTGTATATATATATATATACCCTATTGGCTCGAATATAGGCCGCACTTTTTTCCCCCACTTTAAGACTTTAAAGTGGGGGTGCGGCCTATATTCGGGGTCTAGCGCCCGACGCCCGGGACATGCAGTCCCGGGCGCCGGGCAGGCAGCGGGGTTAGGATACAGATCCCCCGCAGCGGTGCAGGGGACCTGCATCCTACTCCCCGATACGCTCAGACAGCCTCCCCTGCCAGCACTTCCCACGGGGGGGGTGGCGGCACGGGAGGTTGTCTAAGCGCATCGTGCGGATGCGTTTTACCTCTGCACCTCCCCCGGACTTACCGGAGCAGAATCCCGGGTGTCTTGCGGGGTCGGCGGGGCAAATCTACGCAATACAACTTCCGGTGTATTGTATTGCGTAGATGTCCCCCGCCGGCCCCGCAAGACACCCGGGAGTCTGCTCCGGTAAGTTGGGGGGGGGGCAGAGGAGGACAGTGGTAGCATATCTCGGGGAGGGAGGACAGTGGTAGCGTATCTCGGGGAGGGAGGACAGTGGTAGCGTATCTCGGGGAGGGAGGACAGTGGTAGCATATCTCGGGGAGGGAGGACAGTGGTAGCATATCTCGGGGGGGGGGCAGAGTGGCAGCATGTTTTTTTGGTGCTTTTTTAAAGAAAAAAACTTTTTCTTTAAAAAAGCACCAAACTTTTAGGGTGCGGCCTATATACGGGGGCGGCCTATATCCGAGCCAGCTGTGAAAATCTTTTGCTGATTTATCTAGCAAAATGTATGTCAAGTGTGTGTGGTTGTGTAAATGTACAGTTGAAAAATATGTAATAGATTTAAAACAATCCAGCCATCATATGCACTATGCATATGGCAGCCGAGTGGTCAGCACCAGCACTGGTTCAGCAAAATGCATAAAACAAATCTAAGTTGACAAACTAAAAAGTAACTATTGCACACAAGCAGAGTTGTTCTATACTTTGGTTTGCTGCATGTTTATTTCCTCATTATTTCGGTATAGACCAACTGTCGGCCATCTCACTTGTACAAGTTTATTGACTGTAGCTGTGTTTCATAAAAAAAAGGTACAGGGTAGATACTGGATCTTGCACCTCAGCACAGCCACCTGCTACTCACCATTGCAAGTGATCAGCATCACAGTTGCAGAAGAGGTTTGGATCAGCACATGATTTCTCTAAGCCACAAGCACACCTCTGAATTCCAGGACTGGAGCTACCCCAGTAAAAATGTCTTTCATTATTTCGCCCCATCCAGAAGCTGTAAGGCAGTCCAGCTGTTATAATAAAGATAAAATATAGATGATAGTATGTGAATATTCTTTTTTAATTTATTTATTAACAGTTAACTGCAAGTCCCTATCCCTGACTGTTTTTATTTGGTAGGGTCCACGGAGAAAATCTGCTGAAGCCAATATGTCTGCCTGCTACCTCATTTAAAAAAGAGGAAATGTTAGGACAAGAGGCCATAGTCTAAAACTAGAGGTCAGAGGTTTATATTTGATGTAGGGAAGTTATAGTTTACAGAGTGGGTGGTAGATAAATGGAACAGTCTCTCAGCAGAAGTGGTTAAGGCTAATACAGTAAGGGAATATAAACATGCATGGTACAGGCATAACAACTACCGCATATTCCGGCGTATAAGACGACTGGGTGTATAAGACGACCCCCAACTTTTCCACTTAAAATATAGAGTTTGGGCTATACTCGCCGTATAAGACTACCCCTCTACCCAGCATACAACAACCAGCCAATCACGGCAAGCGATGTACCTTACCGGTGATTGGCTGGTTGTTATACAGACATATACATACATACACTGCCCTTGCACACACACACACACACACACATATACATACATATATACATATATATATATATACATACTCACACACGCCTGCCCATACATACACATTTATACACTGCCCTCACCACACACCCCTGCCTTTACACACTATATATATATATATATACATATACATATATATATATATATACACACACATGTATGTATATATATATATATTGTGACAAGCCTCCCTTTTCCTTGGGACTTTTGTCAAGGATCTTGGCTGTAACCACAGTCTTCTAGGGTAAATGAAGTCCAGGACACATCCAGCTCAACTTCAATGTTTATTTTCAAGGAACAAACAGCAGCAGTTGTAAGCAGAATAACAGTCTTCGCTTAGAACAAAACAGGTCACAATTTACCATCAATATGGCTTTGCAGAGAGAAACCACCCCTCAGTTTATCAGCTCTCCTAGCTGGCATAACAGTGGCTTCCTCTCTGAATCAGGCTCAAACCCTTTTACCTTCTGCCTGCTAATTAATCAGCCACAGGTGAGCTGCTACTTACCCCACACCTGTGGAGCTCCTGTCCAGAACGCAGGCTCTGGACTGGATCAATACAGCAATTAGTGCTGTTGGAGCACTGGCCCACCCTGCTCTTCCAGATGCTCCGCCCCAGGGACCCTTACCATGTTTTGCAAACTGCCAGTAGTGCAGTTTGTAGTCAAACATCTTTCCCTGGGACATATTTTAAGGCAGACTACTATTGACCAAGGCTGGTCTAATATACCTGCCATCTACCACCTTACCAGACCTTGTGTCACATATCCTCCCCCCCAGCTCAGACCTAAGGGGTTGAGCGACCATGGACATCAGAGCATGTACCCTGGAAAGGCCATCAGCATTTCCCTGTTTGAGGCCTGCCCTGTGTTCCACTGTGAAATTAAAGGATTGCAAACTTAAAAACCATCTGGTAATTCTGGAGTTTTTCTCTTTGTTTTGACACATCCAAGTCAAAGGTGCGTGATCTGTTATCAACCGGAATTTCCGACCTAGCAGGTAGTATTTAAGTGACTCTAATGCCCATTTAATAGCGAGACACTCCTTTTCTACAATAGAGTAGTTTTTCTCTTGTGGATTTAGTTTCCTGCTCAAAAAGAACACAGGATGTTCTTCACCCTGATATTCCTGGGAAAGGACAGCTCCTAAGCCCACATCAGAAGCATCTGTCTGAACTATGAAGCTTCTGGAGAAGTCCGGAGTTACTAAGACTGGCTGGGCACAGATAGCCTCCTTCAGTCTTTTAAAAGCTTTGTCTGCTTCAGGGCTCCACTTAACCATAACTGGGTACCTCGCCTTAGTAAGGTCAGTTAGAGGAGCAGCAATGGTAGCAAAATCTGGAATAAACCTCCTATAGTAACCAGTCAAACCCAAAAATGCCCTTACTTGTTTTTTCGTAAGTGGCTGTGGCCATTTTTGTATGGCTTCTACTTTTGCAGTTTGCGGTTTAACCAATCCCCTCCCAATTGAATATCCTAAGTACTTAGCCTCTTCTAAACCAATAGTACATTTGGAAGGATTGGCAGTTAAACCTGCCGAGCGGATAGAATCAAGCACTGCTTGAACTTTGGGAAGATGTGATTCCCAGTCTGTACTGTGGATGACAACATCATCCAAATAAGCAGCGGCATAGCGAGTATGAGGTTTAAGAATTCTGTCCATCATTCGTTGGAATGTGGCAGGCGCACCATGTAACCCAAATGGCAATACAGTGTACTGAAACAGGCCACTGGGTGTTGAAAAGGCTGTTATTTCTTTGGCCCGGTCCGTGAGAGGGACTTGCCAGTAACCTTTTGTCAGGTCTAGAGTTGTCAGATACCGTGCTTTACCCAGTCTTTCTATTAACTCATCAACCCTTGGCATTGGGTAGGCGTCAAATTTTGAGATGCCATTCAACTTCCGATAGTCATTACAGAATCTCCATGTGCCATCAGGTTTTGGCACCAATACAATAGGACTGCTCCAGTCACTCTGGGATTCCTCAATGACTCCAAGTTTTAGCATTCTTTCGACCTCTAAGTTTATAGCCTCCCGCCGGGCCTCAGGTATTCTATAGGGTTTGAGATTAACCCTCTTCCCTGGTTCTGTCACTATGTCATGTTTGATAACATTAGTCTTTCCTGGGACTACAGAGAAAACATCCTTATTTCTTCTGATAAAATCCCTGACCTCTTGCTTCTGATGCATAGATAGCGTCTCGGCTATATTTACCTCTGGCTCGGCCTTAGGAGGCTCTGAAGGCTTTAAAGCCACCAAGACCTCTCTGTCTTTCCAAGGTTTCAGCAGATTTACGTGATACAACTGCTCAGGCTTTCTTCTACCTGGTTGCCTAACTTTATAATTGACGTCACTCACTTTCTCAATTATCTCGTATGGTCCATGCCAAGTTGCCAGGAACTTATTCTCTACTGTAGGGACCAGTACCAATACCCTGTCTCCAGGCTGAAACACTCTGAATAGAGCATTACGATTATAACTGTTTTTCTGAGCCTGCTGAGCTTTCTGCATGTGTTCCCTGACAATAGGTAGAATAGTAGCCATTCTATCCTGCATTTGAGCTATGTGCTCGATTACACTCCGGTGGGGTGTGCTCTCCTGCTCCCAGGTCTCTTTAGCTATATCCAGCATTCCACGGGGATGCCTCCCATACAACAATTCAAAAGGAGAGAAGCCTGTGGAGGCCTGCGGAACTTCCCTAATGGAGAACATTAGATATGGCAATAAAAAGTCCCAGTTTTTCCCGTCAGTGTCAATTACTTTACGTAACATACTCTTGAGGGTTTTATTAAACCTTTCTACTAAACCATCAGTCTGTGGGTGATATACTGAGGTCTTAAGGTGTTTAACCTGCAGGAATCTGCATAGCTCTTTGGTGACCCTGGACATAAAAGGGGTCCCCTGGTCCGTCAGGATTTCTTTGGGGATACCCACTCTGCTAAACATCAGCATTAGCTCCTTTGCTATTGACTTTGCAGAAGAATTACGTAAGGGTATGGCTTCAGGGTATCGCGTTGCATAGTCCAGAACGACTAGTATATACTGATGCCCTCTAGCGGATTTTATCAGTGGCCCTACTAAGTCCATAGCGATCCTTTCAAAGGGCACATCTATGATAGGTAGGGGAACTAGTGGACTACGAAAAGCCTTGAACGGGGCCCTGTGCTGGCATTCAGGGCATGAAGAGCAATAGTTTGCTATAGCAGCAAGCACTCCAGGCCAGTAAAAACGTTTAAGGACTCTCTCTCTGGTTTTCTCAACTCCAAGGTGTCCTCCTAGTATGTGGCTGTGAGCCAACTTCAATACTATATTACGGAAAGCCTGTGGAACCAACAGCTGCTTAATAGTATCTGCAGCTTTCTTTTCTACACGGTAGATTAGGTCATTTAACGTTTCAAAATAAGGGAATGACAGTGCTTCTCCTGGCTGAGCAGCAACCCCATTTACAACCCTTATATTGTTTCGGGCTGCAACTAAAGTGGGATCTTCCCACTGGGCGCTTTTAAAGTTACCAGGACTGATCCCTATGTCTAATAACTCATCATTCTCTGCAGTATTAG
Organism: Spea bombifrons; assembly: GCF_027358695.1. Lineage (NCBI taxonomy): Eukaryota > Metazoa > Chordata > Amphibia > Anura > Pelobatidae > Spea > Spea bombifrons. The sequence goes on from NC_071099.1 coordinate 8,436,260, forward strand.
CCGGCTCCTCACTAGTTTGTACTGGGTTATCCCCCACTAGTACTGGTTTAGGGTAGTAAGATTTGCCCTGGTGTCTCTCCCGTTGGTCAAAATCCAATTCGGTATTGGCAAAAGGAAACACATAATCCTCATCAGCTTGGTTAAATTCTGATGAGCTTTGGCCTTTCTTTTCTGCAGAGGCCCATAATTCTAGAAAATGGGGAAAATCTCTACCTATTACCACCTGCTGGGATAGTCTGGGTACTACACCCACTCTGTATTTTAGAGAACCATACGGGGTTCCAATATTTACTTCTGCTGTGGGATACTCTCTCTTATCCCCATGAACACAGATAATTCCCACCTTTTGTACATGATCAGACTTCACATAGGGTATTACAGATTCTGCTATTAATGTGACCATACTTCCTGAATCAAGTAATGCTTTAGACATTTTTCCATTCACATTCACATAGCACCAATAAGGGTTATTATCATAGTCATTGTTAATAGACGCAACACAATTAAACAAAAATGAATGCATTCCCCCATTTTCACCTATATTGCACTCCATAGGTTCATCCTTCAAGGGGCATTCCTTAGCCATATGACCAGCCTCATTGCATCTAAAGCACTTCACAACATAGTCTGACCCCCAATTAGTTCCTCTCCCAGGCCTATTACGTCTGGTTAACCCTCTGAGTCCTGGAGTATTGTCCCTGGTGTCCTGAGAATATAGTTGTGGTTCTTCCGCCCCCCTTAAACCCAGAACAGTCTTACCAAGTCTTGCAGAATCCTTGAGCTTAGAACTGCGGGGTTTATCTGGTGAAGCAGGGCTCAACAGTTCTCCTGCAGCCACATATCTTTCCACCAAGGCAATTAGCTGGTCTGCTGTATGTGGATCACTCTGGCTGACCCACCGCCGCAAAAATCGATCCATCACTAGGATTTCCACAATGTGGCTAGGTGAATTGACTTCAGGTTGTAACCATTTCCGGGCCAGATGCATGAGGTCAAACATTTGGGATCTTGCAGCTTTGTCCTGGGAAAATGCCCATGAGTGGAATCTTTGGGCACGTACTGCAGAGGTTACCCCTAGACGTGCCAGGATCTCAGCTTTCAATTTTCGGTAGTCGCTTGCTTCTGCAGGCTCTAGGTCATAGTACGCCTTCTGCGGCTCTCCGCTCAGGAACGGTGCCAGTACACTTGCCCACTCGGTAGCCGGCCACTTCTCTCTCTCTGCTGTGCGTTCAAATGCCAGAAGGTAGGCTTCAACATCATCTGATGCAGTCATCTTTTGGAGGTAGTGGCTTGCCTGAATCATCTTTGGTCCTGGGGATCTCGCCTCAGGGTCCAAGTCCAGCTTTTCAGAAATAGTTTGGATCTCCTGCTGTAGCACACGGGTAGCATTTTGCTGCTCTTCACGGGTTACTTTAAATGCCTCAAGTTGTGCCACTGCAATCTGTTGCACTAAGGATTCAGTGCTTTCTATTTGTGCTTTGGCCAGGAGTTTAGCATTCTCTGCCTGGGTCAGTACCAATTGCTGCAGAACTGCACTGTTTTCTGTAGCTCTCCTGTTAGCCTCCTGTTGCACAGTGGTGGATTGGATCAACGCCTTGATAATATCCTCCATGTTGAGCTGTAACTGACTTCTACCCACAGACTTACGTGGATGCCCGCATTCTCCACCATATGTGACAAGCCTCCCTTTTCCTTGGGACTTTTGTCAAGGATCTTGGCTGTAACCACAGTCTTCTAGGGTAAATGAAGTCCAGGACACATCCAGCTCAACTTCAATGTTTATTTTCAAGGAACAAACAGCAGCAGTTGTAAGCAGAATAACAGTCTTCGCTTAGAACAAAACAGGTCACAATTTACCATCAATATGGCTTTGCAGAGAGAAACCACCCCTCAGTTTATCAGCTCTCCTAGCTGGCATAACAGTGGCTTCCTCTCTGAATCAGGCTCAAACCCTTTACCTTCTGCCTGCTAATTAATCAGCCACAGGTGAGCTGCTACTTACCCCACACCTGTGGAGCTCCTGTCCAGAACGCAGTAGTGCAGTTTGTAGTCAAACATCTTTCCCTGGGACATATTTTAAGGCAGACTACTATTGACCAAGGCTGGTCTAATATACCTGCCATCTACCACCTTACCAGACCTTGTGTCACAATATATATATATATACACACACACACACGTGTCTATATACATATATATATAAACATATATATATATATTTATATACACATGCCAGCTTACAAACACACAAATACCTACACTGCTCTTGCACACATTACCTGACCATACACATACACTGACCATCTCACACCAACATATGTACACATACACTGCACTTACACCCCTTTCTCCCCATCTCTTACCTTTCTCATCTTCTATCTTCTTTCTTCCATCCAGTTGTGGGAGCGCGAGGTCTGTCATTTCAGACCTCTGCTTTACTGCTCCCTCATCACTACGCGCCGGCAATTGATGCCGAGCGCCGGGACATGACGTCATCACCGCGCTCGGCATCAATAGCCGGCACGTAGTGATTAGGGAGCAGGGAAGCCGAGGTCTGAAGTGCCAGACCTCGAGCTCCGTAATGTTGGGCTAGTTAGAGGGAGGTGGTGATCTCCCCAACCAGCCCTGCTGATCAGGGCTAGTTGGGGAGATCACCATCTTGCACCTACCTCGGCGCGGCCCTGAAGACCGGCCCAGGGGAGGCGGCTTCTCCACTTGCCCCTCCCCTAGAGATTCGTGGCTTCGTGGGAATCTCCGGCTCGGTAAGTACCCGGTACTCGGTTAGTACCCGGCGTATAAGTCGACCCCCGACTTTTGGGAAGATTTTCTGGGGTTAAAAAGTCGTCTTATACGCCGGAATATACGGTATTCTGACTATAGGACTGGGCTATGGGCAGGGCCGGCCCTACCATGGAGCAGACTGGGGCAATTGCCCCAGGCGGCACTTTTGAAGAGGCGGCACTTTGCCGCCCCAAGCGCCGTTTTTTTCCCGCATCTGATGCTGCTACCGGTTTTAAAACTACTGTACAACCGACTCCGTTTAATTATCTGAAAGCGGTCGGCTTGCCTGCATGCCGATCCGTTCGGCTCTTCGTCCCGCCCCCTTGAAGATGCGCCGTGACGCTCAAGGGGACGGGCTCACGCAGAACAGTTGCTCGTCACCGCGATCTCGAGGGAGAAGAGCACGTCAGTGGAAGAAAGCCAGCAGAAAAAGTAAGTATTTTAAAAAAAATAAATAATTGAGGTGATAGACGGAGGGATGGAGTCATGGAGAGACATATTCATGCCCCTAGAGGGTGGCTGGGGACATAAGTACACAACAGGGTGATTAGGACAATCTATACACAAAGGGGAGGGGGGTAATACACATGGGTATGGGGGCATTACAATTCACCAGTACAAAAGGGGGGGGGGATCAAAACACAAGGGAGGGAGGCTGGCTGGAGCATCAAATAAATCAATAGACAGGGGTGTGTTGGGGCAAAATGCACAAAGGGGCCTGGCTTGGGGCACAGATACACAAAGGTGGCAAACACACAACAAGCAGCAATGTGGAAAGCAATTTTTCATGCTCTTAGTAGCTTATCCCGTCCTGATGTGGCTGAGCCTGTCCTGGTGTGTGTGTCTGGGTGTCAGTATGGCAGAGTCTGCCCTGGTGTGTTTGTCTGGGTGTCAGTGTGGCAGAGCCTGTCCTAGTGTGTGTGTTTGGGTGTCAGTGTGGCAGAGCCTGTCCTGGTGTGTTTGGGTGTCAGTGTGGCAGAGCCTGTCCTGGTGTGTGTGTGTTTGGCTGTTGGTGAGGCAGAGCCTGTCCTGGTGTGTGTGTTTGGGTGTTGGTGAGGCAGAGCCTGTCCTGGTGTGTGTGTTTTGGTGTCGGTGAGGAAGAGCCTGTCCTGGTGTGTTTGTCTGGGTGTCAGTGTGGCAGAGCATGTCTTGGTTTGTGTGTTTGGGTGTCGATGTGGCAGAGCCTGTCCTGGTGTGTGTGTTTGGGTGTCGGTGGCAGAGCATGTCCTGGTTTGGGTGTCGGTGTGGCAGAGCCTGTCCTGGTGTGTATTTGGTTATCTGTTTCCTGGCAGTTTACTTACTGTAGGGATAAATAGAACTTTGTAATTTTTATTTATCCAGAGATAAAACGCCTTCCTGAATTTCTAGTCACTTCAAAGGACAAAACTCCAGAAATCAGTGTGAGGAAAAGTGAAGGTATTGTGTTATTTACTCTATTTCAATCTGAATATATTATGAAAAAGGAAACTTAAATTGGTACTTCGGTGTTTGTGAAACACAATTGCTGATTTCATTATAGAGGGGGCTGTACACCACACATACAGGGGGGGACTATAGAGGGGACTATACACCACACATACGGGGGGCAGCATTTCACACTTCGCCCCAGGCAGCACAATGTCCAGAAACGCAGTACAAAAAGGGGCAAATCCAAGAGAATAATCGGGGTCACGGTCCAAAGGTCAAGGCAGGCCGCAGACAGCATAAACAGGAGACGAAAGCCAAAAGTTCAGGATACCAGGGACTCAAGTATTATAGAGGTTATAAGCAACACTAAGGTTAACAAAGAAGCACTGGTGTAGAGGTTTGTGGGGATTATATAGGGGCAGGTAATGAGAATAACGTCCCCTAGCACCTGATCCCCTCACACACTAAGTGCCTGCTCCCCTCCCTCTGATACACCAGAGTGGAGGGAGACAGAGCAGGATCTACCTCCTCCCCCTCCCTCTGGTGTCTGTTGGAGAGGGAGGTTACATCAACGGGGCTAAGCCCCGCCCCCCCCTCTTCGGGAACGCGGCGCGTGCGAGGCACTCCGTGCCGTGATCGGGAGGTCCGCGGGCAGGAGGTCTCCCGCGAAGAGGGACCCGAGGCCGGGTCTGACAACATATCAGGGTATAATAACAATTATCTGTTTTTAGCAGGTATAAGAAAATAGGCAAATACAACCTCAAGTGAACAACACATGACATATTACACTGTGTAATGACTTATTCAACAAAAATAAAGCCAAAATGGAGAAGCCATGTGTGAAAAATTAAGTACACGTTATGATTTAATAGATTGTCAACTTGATCAACTTTTAAAAGCAATAACTTGAAATAATCGTTTTCTCTAACCCCTTAACGACAAAGCCCGTACATGTTAAATAGCTGCATCGCCGGCTGAGGCTGACTGTGGATCCGGGGAGGATCAAAGATCGCGGCGGTGGTGGGCTAAAACAGCTTAGGAAGCGATCGGAATCGCTTCCTAAGAATAAACTCCGCTGCTGACATGCCTCGATATCGAGGCACGTCAGTAACACTACCCCGATAGCCTTGTGATTGCTCCTAAGAGCAACCACAAGTGCCATCCTGTAAATGATGTTGCCATCATTCACACAGTGGCATTAACAATAGATCTGAGTTCACAGAGGGTCTATCCAGACCCTCTTGAGAACTCTCAAGCTCCTCCTGCAGGTTGAATGCAGGTACTGCATCCAACCATGCAAGGTCAGTGGAGCCCAGCTCACGAATCAGAGTGATTAGTAAAAAAAAAAAAAAAAAATATTGTTCAAAAATGTTACATTTTTTTTAAAAAAAATATGGTAACATGTAAAAATCCCCACTGTCACCAAAAAAATAAAAAAAAAAGGTTTTAACAAGCAAGTCCTACAATTCTTTATCTTCACAATAATTCCCACATGGAAAGAGTTAAAATATTGGCATTACAAATGCCCATAGGGTGTCTAGTAAAAATGCATGAGTTGATGGGGCAAATTGAATAGGCCGGGTTCAAAGATGTCCCAAATATTGGACATGGGGGCAGTAGGATCAGATGTCTAAATGGTAAAAAAATACACACCTCACAAAGGCGGCCTTTTACCTCCCAAATAACCCTAAAAACTGATGCATGTACTGAACACATATTGGGGTGTTGCTTGACTCGGACATATACCAGGAGCGATAAATTTATACCTGAAGTACAACGTGTGTAAAAAAAATACAAAAAAAATTTACTACCATAAAGTTTCACAAAGGCTGGTGGTAAAAGTAGTGCATGGAAAGGGTTAAAATTAGGGCTGAAACAACTAATCGATAAAATCGATAATAATCGATAATGAAAATCGTTGTCAAGGATTTTCATTATCGATTAATCGGATCGATTTTTATCGATTATAAAAAGAGGTTTTTTTTCAGAGCAAATGCTCTGAAAAACTCCTCTCCTTATATAATCCGACCTCAAACAGAGATCCGATTATAACACCGGAATCCAGATCCCCCGCAACGCTGCAGGGGACCTGGATTCCCCTCACTGTCGGCCGGTCTCTCACTTCCGTCTCTCTCCCGCTCCCATCTGCCTCCTCCTGTCTGTCTGTGCGATGCAGACACTCACAGGCTGACAGAGAATCATCCTCTCTGACAGCCGGTGAGGGTCTGCATCGCACAGACAGACTCCGTTACTGCCCTTCGCTTACACTGTGGCTTCTATGAAGCTGCAGTGAAAGTGCCTTCAGTAACGGAGCCGGGTAGAGAGGCAGAGCGGTGTATGGGAGGGGGGAGGAGTCAGAGGGGTGTATGGGAGCCACCCTCCAATACACCACTCTGGCTCCTCCCCCTCTCATACGCCACTCTGCCTCTCTACCCGGCTCCCTGGTGTCTTGTCAGAAACGGAGGTTCACAGGAGGCAGAGTGGAGTATGGGAGGGGGGAGGAGGCAGAGTGGAGTATGGGAAGGGGGAGGAGGCAAAGTGATATATGGGAGGGGGAGGAGGCAGAGTGGAGTATGTGAGGGGGAGGAGCCAGAGCGGAGTATGTGAGGGGGAGGAGCCAGAGTGGAGTATGGGAGAGGGAGGAGCCAGAGTGGTGTATGGGAGGAGGCAGAGTGGAGTATGGGAGGGGGAGGAGCCAAAGTGATGTATGGGAGGGGAGGAGGCAGAGTGGTATATGGGAGGGGGAGAAGCCAAAGTGATGTATGGGCGGGGGAGGAGGCAGAGTGGTGTATGGGAGGGGGGAGGAGGCAGAGTGGAGTATGAGAGGGGGGAGGAGCCAGAGTGGTGTATGGGAGGGGGAGGAGCCAGAGTGGTGTATGGGAGTGGGAGGAGCCAGAGTGGTGTATGGGTGAGTTATAGTGGTGTATGGGGGGTATTATGAACTTTTAGGGCATATAGGGGGTATAAGGCATATGGATATTAGGCATATCAGGGGGGCATAAACATATCTGGGGGTAAAAGGTATATCAGGGGGCTCAGTTGCATATCACTGGCATATAAGGAGTATAAGGCATATCAGGGGGCACAGTGGCAAGCTGGGGGTCAGATGTGCATAACTGGGGGCAGTTTGGTAAATAAAAAAATTTAAACAAGGCTTTTTTCTCAGTTTTTATTAAATATGAAAAATAGTTTACATATGAATTAATATTTACTAATAACTTTGTATTAAAACCTAGTTTGAGAAACACCATGTTTGGGTTCTTGTAGCTTTTATTATTATGTCAGTAAAATAAGAAGGTGAATAGAGAGAGGCCATTGCAATAAAGAGATGAAAGTGTAAATTGTACGTTTTTTATTGCAATTTTTCTTCAATTTAAAATAATGTATTTTTTTATCCGATTAATCGACAAAATAATCGGCCAACTAATCGTTTATTAAAATAATCGTTAGTTGCAGCCCTAGTTAAAATGCCAGCATTTCAAATACCTTGGGGTGTCTAGTTTTAAAAACTATATGATTTGATGGGGTAAATTGCATTGGCCGGCTTCAAAGATACCCGGAATGGCACATGGGGGAAGAATTACCAGATTTGGAAAAAATGGTTTTGAAATAGCAAAACGCTACCTGTACTTATTGCCCCATAACGTGCAGAAAAAAGCAAAAAAACATAAAAACATTGGGTATTTCTTAACTCGAATCTAAAGTAGAATCTATTTAGCAGGTTTTTTTTCCATTACCTTTTATAGATGAGTAAAAGATTTTTCAACTAAAGGTTAGAAAAAGTAATTTTTTCTAAATTTTTCACCATATTTTATAGTTTTTTTAATAGTAAATAATATGATACAATCAAAACAAAGCCCTTCTTGTCCTGAAAAAAACAATATATAACTTGTGTGGGTTCAGTAAACGGGAAAGAAGAAAATTACAGCTAAACACAAGCAGCGCAGAAATGTTAAAAACGGCCATTGTCACGAAGGGTACAAAAAATAAAATCAGCCATTGTCACGAAGGGGTTAACTAATCTTGTCACTCAAACACAAATTATGTAACCAAATATTAAAACTGCACCAATTTCAGTTACAAAATTGTACAGTTAAAAATCTCTGGTACTCATTATCCATTTCATTCACCAGTAAACCTGGTTGTTACTATTGATTAATAGCTGAATAGTATAAGTAGTATTTCCTACTTACAAGGTGTATTAAGGAGCCTGGATTTGTAGCAAGAAAACTCAATTCGCTGCTCACAGTATTCAGACCCATTTGCCAATGCAGAGACCTCCCCCCAGGATGCGTTCCAGTAATGCACCTCTCCCATGTATGGTTGGTCTGGACTAGAACCTAAGACTTTGGTAGCGTAATACCGGTCATGGTGCACAATGGTCCAAGCTCTCTCCGCTAGTGGAGTAAGAAAAAGAGACAACAAAATTACATTGATTTCAGAGACCAAAAGATAAATCCAACGACCTGTCTAAAATCTAGATTTTCATTTTAATGGGTTTGTGAGTGTTATGAAGAAATATTGACTGTCTATTGTGCTATTACATACTGTATGGCAGTATTTGTTTTATTTACACCCCTTCTTTTTTTGTAAAGCCCTCTCCTGTATTCACGATAAATGTGAATGGGAGAAAAGTATTCATAGCATCAACTATTTCCTAGACCTTATGAAGTTAAAAGTAAGTTTATGTAAAATATCACAGTATGGCCATCAACTGAGGATAAAATTAAATTATTAGCAATTAATTCAGATAATTACCGTACCTGAGATGTCACAGTAGACAGTAAACGGTTTCAATGGCCCGCTGCCGTCTGGATCCACAGTGTAATTGCCAGAGTATTTTCCACTGACTCTGTATGCATCACAGTTTTCCCTGTAAAGTGCTGAGAAATTGGACAGAAGGAATGTAGGAACAGTGCTGTTTTAGTAGGGTTAAAGTAGGATGATGAACAGAGACTCAAACTATACCAAATAATAACCAAGATAAAGGTGATCTGCAACTTTTTTTATTTTGGGAAATCACTACTGGGTAAGCAATAAACTACATGGACAAAAGTATTGGGGCACCTGACCATTACACCAACAGGGACTTTTTCTGACATTGCATCTTTAATACATAGACATTAATATGTAGTTGGTCCCTCTTTTGCAGCTTTATCAGCTTCCACTCTTCTGGGAAGGCTTTCACCCAGTAGAGTATTTGTGAGGCGAGGCACTGATGTTGGATGAGAAGGCCTGGCTCACAATCTCCATTCCAGTTAATCTCAAAGGTCTTCGATGGGGCTGAGGTCAGGGCCCTGTGCGGGGCAGTCACATTCTTACACCAAACTCATACAACCATGTCTTTATAGACCTTGCTTTACACTGGGGTGCAGTCATGCTGGAATAGAAAAGGGCCTTCCCCAAACTCAGGGGAGGGCTGGCAGCCTAAGGCCTGGGGGGCAAGTCTAGTCAAGTGGCCCGTTGCGCCACCGAATCAGCACACCATCCATGCCCATCTTTTCCTGATTTTCTAACGCATATTGATGTAACGTGATGGGACTGGGAGTAAAATAATTTATGTTTAATACATTAAAAAACAGTTAATCTTTGTAACAAAAAAAATTTAAAATATGGAAAAATTGGACCCTAGGCATTTCCTTGGGCCTCTGCCACACTGACCATTGATTAGAGGAAGACTGTGAGAGTCAGTACAGTCTTCCCTCCTCCCGACCCTACTGTGACATTGAGAGGTCCTCTCAGGGCTGGCCTTTGGGGTGTGCGACCTGTGCGACCGCACAGGGCGCCACACTCCAGGGGGCGCCGCCGCAGGGTCCGCCTCCGCGGAGTCCAACTCCACCACGGCTGCCGCCGCTGCCACGGGGTCCTCCTCCGCTGCCGCCGCCGCGGGGTCCGCTGCCGCCCCTTCTGTACCTAAATCCCGGGCAGGGGCGCCGAGCGGTTGCTCGTGAAGTTCTCAGCAACCGCTCGACGCCCCTTACTCTCCGTGACTCCATCGCGGTGCCGGGATCTCATGTTGAGCGCCGGACTATTCCGACGCTCAACATGAAATGCCGGCAGGACTCCTCAAGGTAAGTTAGGATAAGGAGGGGGGGGATATTTTGAAGGAAGGGGCAGAGGGGGGGGAGTAGTTTGAAGGGGCAGAGGGGGGGTAGTTTGAAGGGGCAGAAGGGGGGTAGTTTGAAGGGGCAGAAGGGGGGTAGTTTGAAGGGGCAGGGGGGGTAGTTTGAAGGGGCAGAGGGGGGTAGTTTGAAGGGACAGGGGGGGTAGTTTGAAGGGCTAGAGGGGGGTAGTTTGAAGGCACAGGGGGGTAGTTTGAAGGGGCAGAGGGGGGGTAGTTTGAAGGGACAGAGGGGGGTTAGTGAGGGGGGGGCGCCAGAGGAGTAGTTCGCACAGGGCGCCGGAATACCTAAGGCCGGCTCTGGGTCCTCTCCCCTGTAATCATCCACAGAGTCCCTTTGTCCCTCATTCACTAAGCCACACCTATCTTTTACTTACTCCCTGTAGTTAAGGTATAGCTTAAATAAACAACACATGTAAACAGCACGTGCATGTATAGATCAACTGAATAAGAAATACAAACCCTGTATTTGCAGGTATACATAAATAATGTATGGAAGCATTGCATAGCAGATACAGATCAACAGAATACACAAACCCAGCTTTGCAGGTATAGATCAACTGGAAATCACATAACAACTAAGCATTAAAGGTATAGATAAAACCCCTAAATTAAGGCATAGATCACAGGATACACACCTAGATAAAACCCCCTAAATTACAGGCATAGATCACAGGATACACATTAACAAATTACAGTCCAGAGTGAGCCAACTTTGTCCCCAAACAGCCCAGCGTGAGCCAACATTGTCCCCAAACACCTCGCCCTGACACCAGTACAGGCAACACCGACACCCAAACACACACACCAGCACAGGCTCTGCCACACCGACACCCAAACAGACACACCAGGACAGGCTCTGCCACATAGATACCAGGGCAGGCTCTGCCACATAGATACCAGGGCAGGCTCTGCCACACTGAGAACCAGACACACACACCATGACAGGCTCTGCCACACCGACACCCAAACACACACACAAACACACCAGGACAGACTCTGCCACACCGACACCCAGACACACACACCAGGACAGACTCTGCCACACCGACACCCAAACACACACACACACACACACACCAGGACAGGCCCTGCCACACAGACAACCAAACACACACACCAGAACAGGCCTTGGCATACAGACAGCCAAACACACAGACACCAGGACAGGCTCTGCCACATCAACACCCACACACACACCAGAACAGGCTCTGCCACACCGACACCCAAACACACACACCCGGACAGGCTCTGCCACACAGACAGCCAAACACACAGACACACCAGGACAGGCTCTGCCACACCTACACCCAAACACACACACACCAGGACAGGCTCTGCCACACTGACACCCACATCCAAAATGCTTTCCACACTGGTTTGCTGTTTGTTTGTTTTTACCCCTTGTGTATTGCCCCATGTGGATTTGTGCCCCCAGCCAGCCCCCTTTGTACATTATGCCCTTTGTGTATTGCCCCATGTGGATTTGTGACCCCAGCAAGCCCCCTTTGTACATTATGCCCTTTGTGTATTGTCCCATGTGGATTTGTGGCCCCAACACCCTTGTGTATTGATTTATGTGATGTCCCCAGCCAGCCCCCCTCCCTTGTGTATTGATGCCCCCTTTGCATTGTTAATGACCTATGTATATTGAACCCAGCCACCCACCCCCCACCTTTGAGTATTGAGTTATGTGGTGCCCCAACCACCCTGTTGTGTACTTATACCCCCTAGCCACCCCCATTTTGTATTTAATTGTTGTCCCATTGCACCCCCTCTTTGAATATGGCTCCCCTTCCACCTATTACCCCAACTATTTTTAAATTTTTTTAATACTTAGGTTTTTGCTGCCATCCTTCACTGCTGCTGTCCTCCAACGTGCTCTTCTACCTGTCACTGGGAACTGTTCCGTGTGACTGCGCCCCCTTGAGCGGCCCATCACATTGACGATGTGACGTACCGCTCAAGGGGCGGAGTCACACGGAACAGGACACTGGGTGGCACTGTGGAGGCACGCTGGCCACTTAATGAGTTTAAAGCGGCCAGCGTGTCTTACCGCCGCTTTAGGACTCACAGCCATATCGGCTGCAGTGGCATCTCGGTGTGCCGGCCAGTTCAGCCCTGGCCGAATCGGCCACTGAAATGGACGGCCGCGCGGCCGTTTAATGTAGAATCAGGGCGGCCTGGGGGGCAAACTGTTCTCACAAAGTTGGAAGCATTGCTTTGTCCAATGCTGAAGCATTAAAATTCCGTTTCAATGAAAGGGTATGGTATGGGACAATGCCACTCAATCTCATGCTTCGCATTGTACTTGATGATGTGAGGCTTGCATGCAGCTGCTCGGCCATAGAAACCCATTCCATGAAGTTCCTGTACTAATATTAATGCCAACACTTCAGCTATGGAATCAACAATCGGTGACCACGCCCTGTGACTTTACATGGTTTTCTGCTCCGTGGCTGAGTTGCTGCTGTTCCTAAATGCTTCCACTTTCCAATAATATCACTAACTAAAGTTGACCGTCAAATTCAAGTATCACGCTTGAATTAACTGAACTCTTCAGAATGACCCATTTTTTCACAAATGTTTGTAAATGCAGACTGCGTGCTTGATTTTTACACCTGTGGTAAATTTAATAACTAAGAGGTATCTCCCTATACTTTTGTCCATATAGTGTAGCCCTTTAAGTTAGTTATACTTAATGTGTATAAAAGTAAAACAAAAACGTGCCTCTTTTAATATAAATAATGAGAGTGCACATATGCTTGTGAGAAATTATGTGGTCCATACAAAACACAAACAAAATTAAAGGCTGCCATGTACTTTTAACTTAATCATCTTAGTGTTGCCTGTTATGAAGACCAACACCCTGTACTATAATCAAGAAATTCACTTACATTTGTGGCATGTCTCCCCCTTGTAGCCGGTCATATCACAGATGCAGAAAAAGTCATCCCATGACTGGTAGCAACGACCCCCATGTTCACACGGATTAGGTCTGCACCTATATAAAAGTTCTGTTAAATTATATTGGTTATAATATTGGCCTCCCTAGAGCTAGCCTCTTACAACACCTTCTAACAAAAGTGTCCCTTTTTATAACACAGTCAATCGAGTTCAACTCTGCTGTTGATCAAGAAGGCAAAAGACCCTAATTGAAGCCATTTCCAAATGTGCTTAAAAAAAGATGGAATTGTTCTTCCTGTAAATAACCCTTTTCGCTACTTTAAGTGAATATGCCTTTCTGAATGGATGATCTCTTGCACAGAAAAAAAACATATACCGTATTTGCTCGATTATAAGACGACCTTGATTATAAGACGACCCCCCAAAATCTGAATATTAATTTAGGAAAAAACAAAAAGCCTGAATATAAGACTACCCTATTGGAAAAAAGTTTTACTAGTAAATATTAATTCATGTAAACTATTTTTTCATATTTAATAAAAGCTATGATTGAGAAAAATATATATTTTTTTATTTCCTTTTATTTGCCAACCTGCCCCCCCTGTTATGCACATCTGCCCCCAGGCTTGCCACTCTGCCCCCAGAAATGCCTTATACCCTCCTATATGCCACTGTGCCCCATGATATGCCTTTTAACCCTCTATATGCCACTCTGCCCCATGATATGCCTTATACCCCTATATGCCACTCTGGCATATAGGGGGTTAAAAGGCATATCATGGGGAACAGTGGCATATAGGGGGTTAAAATGCATATCATGGGGCACAGTGGCATATAGGGGGTTAAAATGCATTTCTGGAGGTATATATATATATATATATATATATATATATATATATATATATATATATATATATATATATATATATATATATCTGCTAACAGCAATCACACTCCTATCAAGCCAAGGCAGCCAGTACATGCTGGAACCTGGGGATGATAGTAGTGTGATTACAGCCTCCCTATGCCATGCTACCACCCCCCTTACACATCCATGCTATCACACACACTCATTCACAAACGTTTAAATACTCATTCATTCCATTAATCACACATACTTGCTCAAAAACCCTCCACCACCCCCTTACCTGAACTGCAGATCTCCCACTTGCAGACTTCTGCAGGGGCCCGGCTGTGCGAGCAACTTCTCTGGCCCCGCTCCAGGAGGAAGAAGGGGGGAGGTAGAGTTATGTGAGGACTGTGCTAGCTTCCTGTTCTCCTGCTGCTAGTAGCAGAGACGCTGCTCGCGACCAAAGCCCGGTAAGCATAATGGCTCCAGCAGACATTTTTTTTGAGGTCTGATTAGAAGACGACCTCGATTATAAGACGAGGGTTATTTTTCAGAGCATTTGCTCTGGAAAAAACCTCGTCTTATAATCGAGCAAATACGGTATTCCATTACTCCAAAGCAAATTTCCTGCATGAACCATTTCAAAATCAAATTTGCTACAAATGAATACCCCATCAGTTATTTCTTAAAAACCTCAAGTTTTTCCAGGGACAGTACATTTTTCGCTCTAACTGTGAAGAATGGCCTTTTCTGTTTTAAGTTGGAACCATAAAATGTGGTTCCCTGTAAGGGACAAATATGGATCCATACTGTAATAAGGTCATCCTTTAGTTTGCCTCTTTGTTTAAGTTAATAACGCAAATATAATTAACTCATAATCCTACGTACCTCTGGATGAATAAATAAGCATACATATAAATATTAAACACTTGAATATTTCATATCATTAAACAATGTACCACCTGTCAGCAATAGCACAGACATTGAACATGACTTCTGAAAAACTCCCCAGCCAGCCCAGTTGCATTCGATGGAAATCCACGGGTTGCCCATCAACACTTATCATCTGCATGCAGCCATGGAATGCTGTCTGGTTGGAGTTGCATCCAGATCTAGCAGCTGGTTTTGGACAACCTGTATGATATAAATTCCAATGTAAAGCTTAGAAATAATTATATATAAAAAATGCAAAGGCCTAATAACAAAATTCACAGGATATAGTCCTTTACATTTTACATCACGATTACATATAGTAGATTAATTATGTTATCCAGGACTGCCTACCTCCAAAGTAGTAAGTGTCCCCTGTGCGAAGCTGGAATAGATAATTAACCTTGAATTCTGCTCCTTCATCCTCATCAATGATGACTACTGCTGAGTTCTCTCTGGCCACCAAAGACACAGAATGCCAAAATCCATCGTTCAGTCTATAACCTGCAGAAAGTTAGATAGATAGATAGATAGACAGATAGGATTTCCCTATGCTCTGTCCTGTACCTCTGATTCCTTGATTCCAGTCTTGTTCTTTGCTTCAGCTCTGTTTCCTTTATAAGGTGTGCCCCACCCAGGTGTTCTGTTTGTCTCAGTCTGCAGTCTACATGTATGTCTTTCTGATATGTGTTTAGTTTCAATGTTCAGTTTATTAGTACCTCTGTAGGCAGGATTTAGCGTTAGGACCCACCGTATATTGGAGTACTTTGGAGTAGTGGTGGGCTAAGCATTATATGGCCATAAGATGTGACGGAATCTCCAATAGTTATGTTATAGTCCTAGGCTAGTCTTGTTTGGTCCTGTGGTTTCTGTGTACTCCTGTAATGTGTGGCCTGGTTAGTCTAGGCAGCTCTGTGCTATTGCTGGAGTTAACTGCGCCTCTATTGTGATTCAAAGTGTTTTCCTGTTACTTGACCCTTGACCTGATTCTACGGTTTCTGATCCTGTGCTGCCTGGTATACTGACCCTCGGACCTGCCTGACCACGATTTCTGCCTGACCCCTTCATTACTGTGTTTCTGCCAGATACGTTTGAGAGCTGCAACTGGGTTCCTACCTGTGATCCTGACAAAATGTTGCACACAATCAAATGGTAATACTGTCTTTTTTCAAAAAGGCCATTTTTCTTATGAAGCAATCATAAGCAATGATTTAAAAAATACACACCTGCTGCAAATACCAGTTTCTTTGTGTGAGGCTGAGAAATAGAGACGTTGATCTGACCCTCACTTAGGGCCATTTCCAGGGAACCCAAGGAGCCAGCAAAATTAGTGTAAAGTAGAAGACCAACAGTGTCCCATGTCCGAAATTTAAAGCTCACCATCATCTTTGTATTAGCAGGTACACCTGGTACCATCAGGTAGTTGTTGATGCCAGAAAAAGTCACAGGGACATATGGCATCTCCACACAGGAATTTCGCACCTTGCCCTATAATGCGATTACATAAAATGAAAAAAAAATATATATATATATACATTCATTCGCTAAGGTCATAGCTACCAATGTGGTGCTCTTTGTTGCTAGCAATAATGAAACAGACATTACAGGGAAGTGAAATCAGAGAAGTCAGATGACACAAACATAGAGCATGACATCAGGTAAGAACCATCAGGCCTGCCTGGGTTTCCCATTTTTTCCTCACGTAAAAACCTCAAACTATATTTGGCTCTTGGTCTTGTATTATATTCAGGATATTCTTATGCCTACCTCACTCATGTTAATTTTCCCCAGTGTATTAACATCCATCACTTCAGCCGGAGGTCTGTTCCACTTATCTTAGTTAAGAAAAACTTCCTCACTTTCCATCTAAGCCCTTGGCCTTCTAGTTTTAGACTATGACTTCTTGTCCTAACATTTCTCCTCTTTTCAAATAACTCTCACTTTATGTACTTAAACCAGGGCTCGACAAATCCCAGGCGCCAGGTCGCCATGGCGACAGAGAATTTTGTCCTGGCGCCTAGGTTTTGTCAGCCTCTTACATCCAGAAAAAATTGTGGATGTAAGAGGCTGAGTCACCACACGCGGGCGCTGCTGTTGTCTGCCCAGAAGTCTGGGCAGACAGCACAGCCACTCCGAGCCCGAGATCACTCCCACGGAGTGATCCTGTAGGCTGAAAACGCGGTTGCTGGAAAAGCAGCACTCGTGTTTTCAGCTGCCACAGGCAGCCTCAGGGAACTAGGGAAGGGGTTTGTGTGTTGATTGGGTCCCCAGACACAAGTCTGGGGACCTCACCCAACACCCCACAGCTGCCTGATCGCTCCATGGGAGCGACAGCGCAGCGTTAACCCCTTCAATGCCGCGATCGCGGCATTTAGGGGTTAATTCCCGTTTTGAGGGCTTTGCTGCTGGTGGTCTGCCTGGAAGCCCAGGCAGACCAGCAACAGCAAAAACGAGCCCCCACAAGCCCTTTGATGACTCTTGTAGGTATGGAAGCCTACAGCAGTCATCAAAGAGACTCCCTCTGCAATGGCTGGTCCATAGACCAGCAATTGAGTCCCAGCTGCCAGAGGCAGCTTCAGGGACAGGGGAGAGGGTTCTTCGGTCTCCACATGAGTGTGGAGACCAGCCCCAACACCCCCCTGCTGCCTGATCGCTCCCTGAGAGCGACAGTGCAGCGTTAACCCCTTCAATACCCCTCTGCTGCCGGTGGTCTGCCTGGAAGCCCAGGCAGACCAGCAACAGCAAAAAAACGAGCCCCCACAAGCCCTTTGATGATTCCTGTAGGCATAGAAGCCTACAGCAGTCATCATAGACTCCCCCTGCAGTGGCTGGTCTATAGACCAGCAATTGCTTCCCAGCTGCCAGAGGCAGCTTCAGGGACAGGGTGAGAGGGTTCTTTGGTCTCGCCATGAGTGTGGAGACCAGCCCCAACACCCCCTGCTGCCTGATCACTCCATAAGAGCGACAGTGCAGCGTTAACCCCTTCAATGCCACAATTGTGTATGACACATTCGTGGCATTGCAGGGGTTAACATTTGTCCCCACAAGCTTGTGGGGACTAAATATCTGTCAATGCTGTGCTCCAATGGAACATCAGCATCGAAAGAGTTAAAAAAATGAAAAAAAATTAATTTAAAAAAAAAACAAACAGCACTGACCTGAAAGTCCAGGGTGCTTCCAGGTCAAACGCTGTGAGTTTAGTAAGTGGGCTGATGATGATCGGATCCCTCCTGACCAACTGTTAGTTTAAAAAAATCCTGGCTCCTAACTTTTTTACCTGGCGCCTAGATTCACAACAAATTTGTCAAGCCCTGACATTTATATATTGAAATGTTTCTGTTACATGTCCCTTTTGACTCCTCCATGTCACACTCCCCCAAATCATACATGACAATATCCTTTAGTCATTTCTAATATTTTTATGCAAACCATTCACCATAATATTTAAAGCTGTTAAGAGTCAGAGCCTTTACAATTACAATCAATAATCATAACCAATCTCTTTCTGTTACTAATGTCTCTAAAACCCAGAACCCTACCTGCCCTTTTCAAACATATTTGCATTGCTTGCCTAGCTGTAGGTCCTTAGAGATAATTACTTGTACATCCCTCTTGTCTGATACAACATTGAGACTCATAATCATAAATTACCCAATGCCATCCATGAACCATTTTGTCCATAAGTACCTGGGCACCAAGGGACTGGACAGAGGTGTTTCCATGTGATACACATTGTGTATCACTATATACCCATCTAGCCTAGACAAGTAGCTAGCAAATGTTTTTGAACTTTACGGAACCTTTGCCTCTTAGTTGTATTAAATCCTTTTCTAATAGAGGGCAAATTGCATTAAACATATCGTGCTTCAATAAGAAGAAAATAGGTTCTAAATACAATGAACCCAGTAGTACAGTGAAAAACAATATTCATTGTGTGGTGTTATTGATGTTATAACAAAAATCTATCTTTAATTAAAAGGCACTGATTGCATTAACTAGTAGCTTCCGGCAGAACTATTAACTAGCAACTAATACATGTATTCCATATGACACCAGGAAACCTAATGTGGGTTAAATAAAATATTGTATTTGTGTTAATGGACAAAAAGCAAGAAAATGAAGGCATCCACCCTGAGCTATTGTTTTGTGGGAGTGTATAGAAAGCCATGTCTACACTACATATGTTTGTCAATACAAATCTGGAACATGTATAAGGAAAAACGAAAAAAAAAAAAAAAACTACAACTTCAGCAATAACCACAAAGACCAATGGAAAGCTTTTGAGAATCTCTATGCACAGAGTATATAACAACCCCAGCCTTTCCGACTGTTCTGCACACTATTATCAGCAACGCCTGCCATTAGGGTTTTAGTGCTCTATGCAAACCATGCTTTTGGGTGTTCTCTCCATATATGCACTTGCTTGCTTAGATATGAGAGAACATGATGGTCGCACTCCTCACTATCTCAGCCCCACAGAGGCATAATCAGGAGGGAATGGGGGGCTATACAATCCAACATACTGTTGGAAAGCATTTAATATGTGTGGGTGAGAAACATATCAACTCTATTTGTGTCCTGGGGAAAAATGTCCTAGTTTGCAATCCTAGCAGGAAGCCAATAGGAAGAGGCCATGAAGGACAGAGAAAGACAGCTGGGGTGGATGTTGAAACAGCAAGAGAAAGATCAGCAAACAGGTCAGACTCTAATTAACCTTTTCAGGATCTGCTTTCCACGATTATATGAAGCAAAAAAAAAAAACACCATACTCTAGAGCAGGGGTGGGCAATTAATTTTCCCATGGGGCCACATGAGAAATTGGAATGGTTTTAGAGGGCCAGACCTCTACAAACTACAAACTCCGAAGCCTTGTCCATTTTGTTAACTTATGTGCTGTTTAATAAAGTTATTCAAGCCTACGTCATTGGTAGAGGTGCTTGAATAAGTAAGGCCTCTTAGCACAGCACAGAAGTGAACAAAATGAACAAGGCTTCGGAGTGCATACCGTATTTTTCGCTCTATAAGACGCACCTGCTGATAAGACGCACCTAGATTTTAGAGGAGAAAAAAAAGGAAAAAATATTTTGAGCTAAAAAATGGGCTAAAATATTTATTACAATAACTGAATAAGCTATGAACACAGTAAGACACACGCAGTAAGACACACACAGACACAGTAAGACACACACAGACACAGTAAGACACACACAGACACAGTAAGACACACACAGACACAGTGAGACACACACAGACACAGTAAGACACACACAGACACAGTAAGACACACACAGACACAGTGAGACACACACAGACACAGTAAGATACACACAGACACAGTGAGACACACACAGACACAGTAAGACACACACAGACACAGTAAGACACACACAGACACAGTAAGACCTCCCTCCCTAACCCCCCTTCTCAGTATCTCCCCTCTAACTCCCTAACCCCCCCTTCTCAGTATCTCCCCTCTAACTCCCTAACCCCCCCTTCTCAGGATCTCCCCCCCCCCCGCCCCGGTCACTTACCTTAAACTCCTGTGTTGGAAGCATGAGGCGTTTGTCTCGGGTGCCGGCGCTTCACTGCTGATCGCCGGCGTCTGACGTCATATGCCGGCGCCCAGCGTAAAGCGCCGGCACCCGAGACAAACGCTTCCAACACAGGAGTTTAAGGTAAGTGACCGGGGCGGGGGGGGACACCGGACTCATTGGTGAGTCACCAGGACACTCTTTGCGGGCCGGTCCGAGCTATTCAGCGGGCCGGATGTGGCCCGCGGGCCGTGCTTTGCCCAGGTCTGCTCTAGAGTATGAACTGCAATTGCTGAGACCCTTTACTGGGAAACTGACCAGCATGTGGCAAAAAATGTCTGATCTTTGTCAACGTACAGGGGATTGGCAACTGTTGGAAATGTATATTTTCTACATATATTTTAGCATTATTATAGAAGTTAGCCTTCCATATGTGTGTCTACCCTGTGCAATCTACAATTAGATGTAATACATTTATTAAGGAGGTGTGACTTAACAAGGTATGCAATTATAAGTAAT
The DNA here is from genome assembly GCF_027358695.1 of Spea bombifrons. Taxonomy (NCBI): domain Eukaryota; kingdom Metazoa; phylum Chordata; class Amphibia; order Anura; family Pelobatidae; genus Spea; species Spea bombifrons. The sequence continues at coordinate 8,457,306 of NC_071099.1, forward strand.
TAAATGTTGTAGGCATGTCTACTTGCATACTCACCACAAAACGAATTGACGATTTCTTCTTACGTGCCAGATCTGCAATATTGACACCATTGAAGAGAATGTTCTCTAGGCACCCACGGAAGTTCTGTTTGTGGGTGATGCTCTTTTCTTGATGAACAATACCAGCAAAAAAAATCTGTGGTGAAAATGTCATACTTTAAGGAACCAAGCCCATGTGTATATTAAGTGAAATCATTTCTTCTTAAATGGTACATGGAATTCCTAGTTGCCAAACCTAATCCCTTTAGCAAACGCGTTTTGTGTTACACTATATACTGTATATATATATATATATATATATATATATATATACACACACACATATTATTTATGACCATACCCACCTCTGTGTCCAGATCAAGCTGTTCTAAATCCCCTTTGCAGCGAACGTGATGTGTTTCGCCATCAAGAGTTATGTTAAGATCACGTTCATAGCGATTGATGTATATGGAATGCCAATGTTGATCATCTAGTAGGCTCCCCAATTTGATGACTGTGTGACCATCCACTGGATAGATGGGGCTGTCTCCTGTCAGTTGCGGAGAAAACCAGAGATTAGTTTGCACATCAAGGAAAAATAGCAATTTTCATAAAGACAGACACTTTTTCTTTGACCCCCCATTCACTTTTTTTCTGATTGAATTTACCGTATTTGCTAGTTTTTAAGACAAGGTTTTTTTCAGAGCAAATGCTCTGAAAAATACCCCTCGTCTTACATTTGAGCTCGTCTTATAATCGGACCTTAAACAGAGGTCTGACTACAAGACTAAGATCCATATCCCCCCGCAGCGGACTTGCAGGGGACCTGGATCCTCCTCTCTGGCAGCCGGTGAACGTCTGCACGATGGGCAGAGACAACCTCAGTTGCTACCGGGGCTTCTACGAAAGAGCGCCGGCGTGACCAGACCTTCCTGTGCTTCCCCTTAGAAGCCCCTACGGAAGTTCCAGGTAGCTGTGGAGGTTGTCTGTCTGCGGAGGCATACCTGGGGGCAGAGTAGCATATCAGGGGGGCAGGGTGTCATATAGGGAATATAAGGCATATCAGGGAGGCAGAGCGGCAAATAGGGGCGTATCAGACATATTTGGGGGACAGAGTGGCATATCTAGGGGCAGAGTGGCATATATGGGAGTGTAAGGCATACCTAGGGGCAGAGTGGCATAAAGGGATGGTAGAAGGCATATCTGGGGGGGTAGAGTGGAAAATCTGGGGGCAGATGTGCATAAGTGGAGGCAGATATGCATAACTGGGGGACAGGTTAGCAAATAAAAGGAAATAAAAACAAGAAATGCATTTTTCTCATGGTTTTTAGTAAATATAAAAAATAGTTCACATGTGAATTAATATTTACTAGTAAAACTTTTTTCCTTTACGGTAGTCTTATATTCAGGCTTTTTCTTTTTTTCCTAAATTAATATTCAAATTATGGGGTGTTGACTTATAATGAGGGTCGTCTTATATCGAGCAAATACGGTATGGTATACACTAGAAATTGGAGGATGTCCTAATGACTCAGCCTTGCTTTCGAGGAAGGAAGAGTTTGCATATCTCTTTGGGGAGTGCGACCACAGAAGATGAAAACTGGGGACCAAGTAGCTACTGTAGCCTTACAGGTCACCTCATGTTTTCAGTTTTTTTCAGGATTAAAGCATGACATGTTAAGAGTGAAAAAGCAGATTAGACATGATTTAGCCTTCTCAAATAAAAATTGCATGGTGTGTACTGCCACAAAATATGACCTATCAACAATTATGATTGTCATATTACATATGAAAGTTATCACCATCAGAATATTAAACAGTTGCATTTTACAGGTGGAAACATATCAAGGACCTATTGAAATTGAAAGCAAATGTGAACATATGTGCATCTGAAATGTAAAATTTTTGTCCCCTAAGATGAAATCATAACTGAATCCTGTATTGTAACCTGTGATTTTTTTTTTAGTTTTTTTAACATTCAACAGAAAAATAGAACTTATAACCATCAGCAGTACCTTTTTCCGTATGAGAAGGTGAGTACCAGTGTATCCTATGTTATGGATATTCCAAAAACCTTGACTTTTCATGCACAGAAACAATTTCTAACTTTACAAAGCAGGAATAAACATAGATGTGTCTTCAACATGTCCCAATCTGAATGGTTTGTAGTAGTAACTTGGAAATTCATACAAAAATATACACCTGTTTCCTGCACTCATTATCTAATCTAAACCAATTTCTTGATTCTACTAATCCTTCTATTCTAAAGACTCTCTTGGCAAAGGAATGCAGACCCTCTGTGGTCGACAGTATTTTGCTCTTCTATTAACCATCCCATCAATAGTGCATCAGTTATATTTAACCTATTCGCATTGCAGTATGTGTCTGTATTGCATGTGTTTTTTTTTTAGCTTATTATACATGTCCTGTGTGTTCGTCATTAACTGCCCCGAGTTCAATTTTTACAAACACTTTTTATTATTGCTTTTAGTCATTGTCTCCCATACCTAAACTTATACTGAAGATTAAACGAGCCTTTTGGAGTTCCAGGGTAATGAAATCTCCTTGGGAACCTTCAGCATGCATCAACATTCCATCCTTTTCAAGCGTCTTGAAATTAAAAGATATGCTATCGTGCAAAGTTCGATTAGTTTTTCCACTGAATCGGTATGATATGAGATCATCACCATCAAAAGACAGAACATCGTGCCCTTGAGGGGGAAAAATACAATTGGTTAATGTTCATTTCACATATTTTACATCCTTTTCAAGCATCTTGAAATTGAAAGATATGCTATTGTGCAAAGTTCGATTAATTTTTCCACTGAATCGGTTTGATATGAGATCATCAAAAGACAGAACATCGTGCACAACTGGTTAATGTTTTACATTTGAATAGGTACAAGCTTATGTGTACAGCAACTATTTGAAATAAGGAGACATTTGACAACAGATAAGGCCTTTTTTCTACCACAAACTCTACTTGATCATTAGCCTTGTCTTATTTTCAAGAGATCCTCTGCAGGGCCCTCCCTAAATTAACCTCTGCCACTGCTGAGATAGCACTTGTTGAGACTGCAATAGCCAATCTAAGTGAAGACAAACTCACAGGCCCACAATCATAAAATGAAGGTTCTTTACTCTAATCCACTAAACCATCAGCAGAAAATACATAGCAGAAGGTAAATATACTCCTAATTCATTCTTTAGCCTTTAATCACAACCATACAAGAGCTTAACTTCAGAGTCCCCAATGATTTAACCAACATAGACAACCTTTTGTCCATTGTAGTACAGTATGCTATTTTTATTGTATTTTACATCTACACTTTATTTAGATTTGTCAGTCTACATTGTTTATTGTCAGTAATGGCTTCTTATATATTCTTATATAATTTTCTAAGAGTTACTCACGGTAAGGGCAGCCATACAAAGCCACACGAAGTCCAATCTTTCCTCTGGGGTTCCATGCTACTGGCACAAAGCGAACATAACGAGCCTTGATGGGATAATACAGGCGATGTTCCATCACCCCTGATGTATTCACATTTCCAAAGAATGTCTTAGATGGAGATTCAGAATGAATAATGATAAAACACATAGTTATAGTAGCTTGAATTTGAGTTTTAACTTTAATTTCATGTACACCCCAAATATTACACTATACCTAATAGAAGACTAGACAATAAACCAAATATAGCATTCTTATTTTTCAGCTTATATATTTATATATTTCCAAATGTATTTAATATTATCTCTACTGTTCGTTCTGTTATAAACAGTAGAGATACTATAAACCACATTTGGAAATGTATAAATATATAATCTGCAAAATAAAAATATCAAACAATGAAATTAACAGAGAATGAAAAAAAGATAAAATGATCATGCCTTCTAAGTACTCTTGTATAGCATTCATTTCCTACTCTCATAAACCTCTTTTCTAAGAGTTTAGAAAACCATGATTTAGCAACTGAGGGGCTGAGGAAACGGTAGAAGAAATTTGATCCAGGAGTGGCAGGGGTTTGTGAGCAGGAATCGTGGAAGGTTTATAAAAAGGTAGAGCTTCACTGACTTCAGACATCTTTGAATATATCTGCTACAAGGATTTGTTTCCCTCCCTTCCTAACTTTACCATGTTTGTTAACCCCTTGGTGACAAAGGCTGATTTTACTTTTTGTACCCTTCGTGACAATGGCCGTTTTAACATTTCTGCGCTGCTCGTGTTTAGCTGTAATTTTCTTCTTTCCCGTTTACTGAACCCACACACATTATATATGGTTTTTTCAGGACAAGAAGGGCTTTCTTTAGATGACATTGTTTTGATTGTATCGTATTATTTACTATTAAAAAAATATAAAATATGGTGAAACATTTAGAAAAAAATGACTGTTCCTAACTTTTAGTTGAAAAATCTTTTACTCATCTATAAAAGGTAATAAAAAAACCTGCTAAATAGATTCTACTATTTGTCCTGAGTTTAGAAATGCCCAATGTTTTTATGTTTTTTTGCTTTTTTCTACACAATATGGGGCAATAAGTACAGGTAGCGTTTTGCTATTTCAAAGCCATTTTTTCCAAATCTGGTAATTCTTCCCCTCATGTGCCATTTCGGGTATCTTTGAAGCCGGCCAATGCAATTTACCCCATCAAGTCATATATTTTTGAAAACTAGACAGCCCAGGGTATTCCAAATGCTAGTATTTTAACCCTTTCCAAGCACTTATTCTACCATCAGCCTTTGTCAAACTTTATGGTAGTAATTTTTTTGCATTTGTTTTTTCACACACATTTTACTTCAGGTATGAATAAACAGGTTCTGGTATATGTCACTATCATAAAACACCCCAATATGTGTTCAGCAACATCTACTGAGTACAGCGATACCTCACATGAATGATTTTGCCTAGCTGTTTGGGGGCAAAAGGGCCACATTTGGGGCATGCACATTTTTCAATGTTGAACTTTGGCATTTGGGGATCCACTGCCCATGCCCTATTTGGTACATCTTTGAGCCGGGCCATTTCAGTGTGCCCAATAAAACCATATATGTTTGAAAACTACACACCACAGGGTATTTTAAATGCTGGTATTTTAACTCTTTGCATGCACACATTTTACCACCAGCATTGTTTCAAAGTTTGCAGTAGTATTTTTGTGTGTGTATTTTTCCCACACACATCTACTTTATGTATGAATTTACAGCTCCTGGTATATGCCACTGTCACACGACACCACAATATGTGTTCAGCAACATCTCCTGAGTACAGTGATACCCCACATGCATGGGTTTGTCATTTTTGGGGGGAACTAAAAGACCACATTTGGTATGTGTGCATTTTTCTAATTGGAAATTAGATGTGTGGCCATCCTTCCCCCCGTGTTAATTGGGACCTTGTTGAACCCGGCCAATTCAATTTACCCCATCAAATCATACATTTTTTAAAAGTAGACACCCCATGGGCATTTAATATGCCAGTATTTTAACTCTTTCCATGCGAGAATTGTTTTAAGCTAATATGCTAATTTTAGGACTTGCTCACAAAAATATATTTTTTATATATATATATATTTTTTTTTTTTTTTGCCTTTTCTTTACATTTTTTTTTCAACTTGAAGGTTCCCCTGATAGTGACATCAGTGGGAAATTATTTTTACATTTTACTGGTTTTTTACTATTTTTTTCTAATTATTATTAATTTAATTTTATTTTTAATTTATTTTTACTAATCACACTGTGATTAGAAAGCTGAGCTCCATTGACTTGCATGGTTGAATGCAGTACCTGTATTCAACCTGCAAGTGGAGCCAGAGTTCTCTAGAGGGTCTGGAGACCGTCTAGCGAACTTTTTAGTCTTTATTTTTTTTTTTTACAGGGCGGCCGCCATCTTGCTTGATGGCGAAGATCACCTGCAGCGGCGGCTGTGACCGCTCTCCGGAGCGGTCACATACCATCCCAAGGTAAGTGTTTGGTGTCGCTGGATGCCTCCTGATCGAGGCATTCCAGCGTCACCATTTAAGTTCAACGATCAACGATCGCCTCCTAAACGCTTTTAAAACGGGCGTCCGCCGCCATACAAAGTATGGCGGATGTTGACGCCCCGGGGAGGGGCCAGAGATGGCCCCTTTGTGCCGATCATGGCGTTGCTGAATGCCTCGAGGTCGAGGCATTACAGCAACGCCGTTTGGTGCAGAAAGCAAAAATAGTTCGCTTTCTGCACCTGTTTAAAGACGTGCCTGTCCTGGCACGTCAATTGTCGTTATCGACTTGATTTTCGGTGACGTGCCCGGACCGGCAATTGCCATCAAGGGGTTAAACTATACATTTATTAATGCTACTGGCTTAACCCCTTTGTGACAATGGCAGATTTTATCTTTTGTACCGCCTTCGTGACAATGGGTAAATTTCTGCAATGCTCTTGTTTAGCTGTAATTTTAATCCTTCCTGTTTACTGAACCCACACAAGTTATATATTGTTGTTTGAAGACAAGAAGAGCTTTCTTTAGATGTCATTATTTTGATTGTATCAGATCATTTAGTATAAAAAAATGCATACAATATGGTGAAAAATCAAGAAGAAAGGACTTTTTCTGATGTTTACTTGAAAAATCTTTTACTCATTTATAAAAACTAATAAAAAACCTGCTAAATAGATTTTACTATTTTTCCTGAATTTAGAAATAACCAATGTTTTTATGTTTTTTTGCTTTTTTTCTGCACGTTATGGGGCAATAAGTAGCGTTTTGCTATTTCAAAACCATTTTTTCCAAATCTGGTAATTCAATGCACCTCCCCCGGGTTAGCCCCCCATATTAAGAATTTTTACAAAAGATCATTGCATTTGTTAGATCAGGTTTGATCAACTGCTTTTTTCGTTAGATCTACTCTAAAATAGGCAATATTAACAATCTTTTTCAGGGGGGGGCTAACCCGTAGCCAGGCCCCCGCAACCAAAATTTCAACAAAATGTTACTGATTATGATAGCTCTGCGTTAGATCAGGTTTGATCAGACAACATTTTGTAAGATCTAGTCTAATTATTGAGATATTGCATATTTAACTGAAATTTTGAATTTTTTTTATAGATTTTGGTAGATATTCGTTAGATCCGGTTAGATCAACTGTTTTTTTCGTTAGATCTATCACGCAGGAGGCGGTATTCACAATCCTATTTTGTGTGCGGGGGATGGGTATGCATACGAGTTGGCCCCCCCTCAACTGAAATTTGGAATTTTTTTATGGATTTTGGTAGATATTCATTAGATCCGGTTAGATCAACTGTTTTTTTCATTAGATCTATCACGCAGGAGGCGGTATTCACAATCCTATTTTGTGTGCCGGGGTGGGTATACATATGGGCTGGCCCCCCCTCAACTGAAATTTGGATTTTTTTTTTATGGATTTTGGTAGATATTCGTTAGATCCGGTTAGATCAACTGTTTTTTTTGTTAGATCTATCACACAGGAGGTGGTATTCACAATCCTATTTTGTGTGCGGGGGGGGGTAGGTTTTATTTCCTAAATGCTTTATTTCCTATCTTTTAGCTTTGTATAGCGTTTCCAGGGCCGGCCTTAGGTGTTCAGGTGCCCTGTACGGACCACCCCCGAATTCCACGGAACAGAGGTAGAGCTCAGCAGGACATAAATTCCAAATTTCAGTTGGAGGGGCAACCCATATGTATTGCTATCCCCCGCACACAAAATAGGATTGTGAATACCGTCTCCTGTGTGATAGATCTAACGAAAAAAACAGTTGATCTAACCGGATCTAAAGATTATCTACCAAAATCAATAATAAAAAAGAATTCAGTTGAGGGGGGGCAACCCGTATGTATTCCCATCCCTTGCACACAAAAAAGGATTGTGAATACCGCCTCCTGCGTGATAGATCTAACAAACAAAAAAATTGATCTTACTGGATCTAATGAGTATCTACCAAAATCCATTAAAAAAGTTCCAAATTTCAGGAGGGGGGCCAACCCGTATGTATTCTCATCCCCCGCACACAAAATAGGATTGTGAATACCGCCTCCTGCATGATAGATCTAACGAAAAAAACTATTGATCTTACCAGATCTAACGAATATCTACCAAAATCCATATTTTTTTCCCAAATTTCAGTTGAGGGGGGGGCCAGCCCATATGTATACCCACCCCCGGCACACAAAATAGGATTGTGAATACTGCCTCCTGCGTGATAGATCTAACGAAAAAAACAGTTGAGCTAACCGGATCTAACAAATATCTACCAAAATCCATAAAAAAAAATCCAAATTTCAGTTGAGGGGGGGCCAACTCGTATGTATACCCATCCCCCGCACACAAAATAGGATTGTAAATACCGCCTCCTGCGTGATAGATCTAACGAAAAAAACTGTTGATCTAACCGGATCTAACGAATATCTACCAAAATCCATTAAAAAAATCCAAATTTCAGTTGAGGGGGGGCCAACTCGTATGCATACCCATCCCCCGCGCACAAAATAGGATTGTGAATACCGCCTCCTGCGTGATAGATTTAACGAAAAAAACAGTTGATCTAACCGGATCCAACGAATGTCTACCAAAATCCATAAAAAAATTCCAAATTTCAGTTGAGGGGGGGCCAGCTCATTAAATATGCAATATCTCAGTAATTAGACTAGATCTTACAAAAATTTTGTCTGATCAAACCTGATCTAACGCAGAGCTATCATAATCAGTAACATTTTGTTGAAATTTTTGTTGAGGGGGGCTGGCTACGGGTTAGCCCCCCCTGAAAAAGATTGTTAATGTTGCCTATTTTAGAGTAAAACAATTGATCAAACCTGATCTAACAAATGCAATGATCTTTTGTAAAAATTCTTAATATGGGGGGGCTTACCTGGGGGAGGTATTCAATGCTGGTATTTTAGCTCTTTCCATGCACACATTTACCACCAACTTTTGTCAAAGTTTGCAGTAGTGTTTTTTGTGTGTATTCTTCCCTACACACATTGTACTTTAGGTATAAATTTACAGCTCCTGGTATATGTCACTGTCACACAACACCCCAATATGTATTCAGCAACATCTCCTGAGTAGTGATACCACCAATGCATGGGTTTGCCTGGCTGTTTGGGGGCAAAAAGGGCCACATATACCTTATCAAAGTTTGCAGTAGTATTTTTTTGTGCTCACAGGTTGAATTTACAGCTCCTGGTATATGTCGCTGACACACAACACCTCAATATGTGTCCAGCAACATTTCCTGAGTACAGTGACACCCCCAAGCATGGGTTTGTCGTGTTGTTTGTGGGCTTAAAGGTCACATTTGGGATGTGTGTATTTTTCAAATTGGAAATTTGACATGTGATTATTATCCTGCACCCTGTGTTAATTGGGACATTGTTGAACCTGGCCAATTCAATTGACCCCATCAAATCATACATTTTTTTTAAAAGTAGACACCCCATTTAAGATACTTCATTTTTTGGAGGGTTTTTTTTTTACATTTCTTGTAACTGGAAGTAACTGTAACTGTTCCCGATGGTGACATCAGTGGAAAATTATTTTTACATCTTAACATTTTTTTAACTATTTTTTTTCTTACTATTATTTTTTAAAATATATTTTAGTTATCACATTGTGATTAGAAAGCTGGGCTCCATTGACTTGCATGGTTGAATGCAGTACGTGTATTCAACCTGCAAGGGGACCCAGAGTTCTCAGGAGGGTCTTGAGTGACCCTCTTGAAACTTTAGTAACTTTGAGGATCTCTCATACATTTTTCATCCTAGTGATGTCATGGTGACATCACTAGACTCCTAATAAATTTTATTTTGATTTCAGTTTCCCCATATATAAATAACCATAACTAAATAATTTCATTTTTTTCATTTTTACCCAATGCAGTATCGCGCAAGATCCCTTTGAGGATCTCTCATACATTTTACATGCTAGTGATATCATGGCGACATCACTAGGCTCCTAATACATTTAATTTTATTTAGATTTCATTTTTCCCCAATTTTTTTTCATTGAAAAGGGGAGAAACTTTGATTCTCCTTCTCCTCTAATCTCTCCGTACTCATCACACAGTGATTCACAAGTAAGGCTACATAGCCCAGCATTGCTGATTGCAATATGTGTGATCATTTAACTGGGGGAGCAATTGGAGATCCCTGCAGGGTCTAGAAAGAGTCTCTCCTGTCCTCCAGTAAACTTCTGGTGGATGTCAGGATAGACACCTACCGGAAGGGAATGTGTATTTACAGCGGAGAGTCTAGGCCAGTGATGGCGAACGCGTGGCACGCGTGCCGCTGTTGGCACGCCGAGCCGTCTCTGTGGGCACGCCGTGACCAGGGCCGGACTGGCCGACCGGGATACCGGGAAATTTCCCGGTGGGCCGGCAGATTCGTAGGCCGGGCGGCTGCCCGAAATCTAATCTAAACGGCCGGCGCTACTTCAATTCTTTTTTTATTAAAGTATTAAAGCAGCGCCGGCCGGCGGCATCAGCACTCAGCGGCCGTGTGCGTTGGCCGCCTACTGATGGGAGCAGCGTGAGGGGTGAAAGCCCCGCCCCCTCGCACGGACCTTTCACCCCTCATGTTGCTCCCATCACTTTGCGGCCATCAGATTAATGGAAATTTAATCGAAACGGCCGATGCGTGCTGACACCGCCGGCCGGAGCTACTTTAATACTTTTTTTATTTTACTTTATATGGCAAGCCGATCCGGCATGTTCAATTTTAAAAAAAAGAAAGTAGTTCCGGCCGGCGGCGTCAGCACGCATCAGCCGTTTCGATTAAATTTCCATTAATCTGATGGCCGCATAGTGATGGGAGGAGCGTGAGGGGTGAAAGCTCCGCCCCCTCACACTCAGACTGCTGGAGCACCGGATGTCCTGTCACTGACATCCTGTCAACATAGAAAACGGCGGCCTGCAGCTACCAGAGGACGGAGGCCAGGATGAAAAAGTGGAAGAAGTAGAAGGTAAATAAACAAATTTTTTTTTTTTTAACAAACTGTATAATATTTTTTTATATAAAAGCCTTATGCCCCCCATATGCCACTCTGCCTCCCTGATATGCTTTATGCCCCTTATATGCCACTCTCCTTCCAGAAATGCCTTATACCCCTATATGCCACTCTGTTCCATGATATGCCTTTTAACCCCCTAAATGCCAGAGTGGCATATAGGGGTATAAGGCATTTCTGGAGTCAGGAGGTTAAAATGCATATCATGGGGCAGAGTGGCATATAGGAGGGTATAAGGCAGGGAGGCAGAGTGGCATTTGGGGGGGGCATAAGGCTTTTCTGGAGTGCCCCATGGTATGCCTTTTAACCCCCTATATGCCACTCTGCCTCTATAAATGCCTTTTAACCCCCTATATGCCACTCTGCCTCTATAAATGCCTTTTAACCCTCTATACGGCAGAGTAGCATATAGGGGGTATAAGGCATTTCTGGAGGCAGAGGGGCATATAGGGGGTTAAAAGCAGGCAGAGTGGCAAGTCTGGGGCAGATGTGCATAACTGGGGGGGGGGCAGGTTGGCAAATAAAAGGAAATAAAAACAAAAACAAAAAATGTCTCAATCTAAAAATGTTTGCAGTAGTAAATGTTTTGATTTCATTATGTGTAATATATTTCATTTATTAGGGCCTTTTAGCAGTTTTGCTTTCTGTTATTTTAATACAAATAATATGATAAAAAGAATGTTTTATAGTTATTTGTATGGCAAATAGTGTGACTCGGGTATGTATAAGGGGTGCGTGTGGGTATAAGAGCTCAATCGCGAGATAAACTATATGGGGCTGCTCTCCAAATGTTTCCAGGGCTGCTTTTCAGTCCCAGTCCGGCCCTGGCCGTGACTACAGTCATACACTGTAGTCACGGCGTCGGCTCCCGCGGACTACATCTCCCACAGTTCTCCCCAGAGAACACTGAAGCCACGCCCCCCGCTCTCAAACATTCAGGTTTAATTGCAGTGTTGGCAAAAAAAAAAATAAGTCGTTTTGGTTTGCAGTTTGGGCACTTGGGCTCAAAAAGGTTTGCCATCACTGGTCTAGGCTGTCAACAGACACATGATCTCCAGTGTAACGGCAGTGAGATTTCCCTGCCATTACAACTAAGCACTGGTAAGTTCTAATGGGCTCCTAGGCACAACTTTTAAGCTGTTTGATAAGTTGCTTCATATATTTTAGTACAGTTTGCAGGCTGTTTTTTTTAATTTTTGGTACCCTCCGTGACCAAGGCTGTTTTAACACTTGCGGCACTCATGTTTAGCTGTTATTTTCTCCTCTCCCATTTAGTGTAGCCACACAAGTTATAGTTTTTTCAGGAAAAGAATGGCTTTTTAAGATGCAATTTTTTCATCATATAATCTAATTTCCTATAAAAAATAATGAAATATGATGAAAAATTGAAAAACAAGCACTTATCTAAAAAAAGCTAATAAAATACCTGCTAAATAGATTCCACTATTTGTCCTGAGTTTAGAAATACTCAATGTTTTTTTGCAAGTTACAGGGCAATAAGCACAAGTAACATTTTCAAAACCATTTTTTCCAAATCCGGTAATTCTGCCCCCATGTACTATTTTGTTGATCGTCTCCTAAGCTCTTTTAAAATGGGCGTCCACCGCCATACAGTGTATGGCGGATGTTGACATAAGAGGAGGGGCCACACAGGGCCGATCTCAGTTTAAGCGAAGAAAGCAATCATAGAGCCCTTCCTTTTCTAAGCTTGTTTAATGCCATGACATGCCACTGGTCATTAAGGGAATAAAATAAATTGCTACAGTGTTTCATAACACTGTGTCCTTGTAGTATTAGTGTTACTTATTAGGACATTTTCATTTTTTCATGCAGTACAAAAGTATACAATAAACTGTGTAAAAGTGATTTGCACACATTCTCTCACCCAGTTAGTTCCTTGCTGGAAGAATGGCTTCCAGCTGTCTGGTCGGTCACCATATAGCAAAATATATTTTGTCACCCAGTCATAGTATGTGTTATATGTTCCCTGAGTGGCCACTCCCATGATTTTATATTTTTGCTTCAAATCTATTTGAAGCCATGGTTGTTTATCTCCAGGGGCTGGTGACCATCCACTGCTGCCTGCAAGAGAAAGAGTTCACCAACTAGAAGAACACAACGTAGGCATAAAAAATAAAAAAAAAATACCATGAAAATCCACAAATTTCTGATATTGCTCAAGTGAAGGGATGAGTTCATCTATTAGTCATTTCATTATATCAAATCAGGAAGCATACATTTTAACTGTAAAACATTTGAAACATATCTATACAACTGTACAGTATTTCCTAATTACCGTATTTGCTCGATTATAAGATGACCCTGATTATAAGACGACCCCCCAAAATCTAAATATTAATTTAGGAAAAAAACAAAAAGCCTGAATATAAGACTACCCTATAGGAAAAAAAGTTTTACTAGTAAATATTAATTCATGTAAACAATATTTTCATATTTAATACAAGCTATGATTGAGAAAAAAATATTTTTTTTATTTCCTTTTATTTGCCAATCTGCTCCCCCAGTTATGCACATCTGCCCCCAGGGTTGCCACTCTGCCCCCAGAAATGCCTTATACCCTCCTATATGCCACTCTGCCCCATGATATGCCTTTTAATCCCCTATATGCCAGAGTGGATGTGTAAGGGTGGTGGTAGCATGGCATAGGGAGGCGGTTCCAGCATGTACTGGCTGCCTTGGCTTGATAGGAGTGTGATTGCTGTTAGCAGTATATATATATATATATATATATATATATACTGCTAACTGCTAACAGCAATCACACTCCTGTACAAGGCAGCCAGTACATGCTGGAACCTGAGGATGATAGGAGTGTGAGTACAGCCTCCCTATACCATGCTACCACCACCCTTACACATCCATACTAACACACACTCATTCACAAACCTTTAAATACTCATTCATTCCATTAATCACACACACACACACACACACACACACACACACACTGTCACACACTGGGTAAGCAGGGGCCTCGGTGCAGGGATAGCGTTGTCTGTTTGTACACCGCGATTCATGGTGCAAAGTAGACAGGCACAGCAGACAGAAGTGCGGGACTGGAACTGGCAAGGTTGATGCTGAAATAGAAGCCCACCGGCAGGGCACACGACTGGAAGCTCACTGGCAGAGCACAGGACTGGACATGCTGCTAGAAGCCCTCAGGCTGGGCACACGACAGGAAGCCCACTTGCACGGCTGAAGGCAGGAGCAATACAGAATCAGGAACAAAAAGGAAGCCAGGAATAATTCAGGAACAGGACCAGGGCAAAACAGTCCTATTACTACAATGCCAAGGCCCAGTTTGCAGGAAGCTACAGCCCTTTATACTGCAGGGCAGCAGGTAACGAGGCCAGGTGACAACAAAAGGAGGAGAGCAGAAACATAGGCAGAGCGGCCACTAGAGGCTGAACTAGGAACAGTCCAAAAACCTGAATGCACAATACAGGAGCCAGGAAACCAGGGCAGAATGTCACACACACACACACACGCTCAAACCCCCCACCCCCTTACCTGAACTGCAGATCTCTCACTCGAAGACTTCTGCAGGGGCCCGGCTGTGAGTGCAACTTCTCTGGCCCGCCCCCAGAGGAAGGAGGGGGGAGGCAGAGTTATGTGACACTCTTCTAGCTTCCTATTCTCCTGCTGCTCGCGACCAAAGCCCGGTAAGTAGCATGGCCCCAGCGGACATTTTGAGGTCTCATTAGAAGACGACCTCGATTATAAGACGAGGGGTATTTTTCAGAGCATTTGCTCTGAAAAAAACCTCGTCTTATAATCGAGCAAATACGGTATTAGGTTGAGCAAATGTGACTTTCTAAAGTTTAAATTCATTGCTTTCAATCCTTACCATAAAGACGAGCAAAATTAGCGGTATAAAAAAGAGAGTATCTTGAGGAGGCATCAAATGAAGTAAAGTACAGAGGAGAAACCAGGTCATTGTAGCACCATTCTGCCAGAAAAATATGTAGAGGAGAAATGGGCAAATAATTAATTGCATGAAAAAGAAATACAAATACATCAATCTTATTATATTTTCTTTCCTTTACATACTGCAATAATTTAAACTTTTCACAAATAAACAATAGCTGACTCATAGAGCGACTTGCTATATTTTCAAAGTTCAATTGTTAGAATTACATTTTCCTAATTCCAAGGTTAAATGCAGGACCCTGAAAAATGTACAAAGAAGAGCAACCAAGGACAGGTGTATCATTTAAATAGTTAAAATAATTTATAAAATAAAGTTAATATGTCATGTTCTGCCCAGGCTGCGGAGCTGCATATCTGTCCTGCTTTAGTTTCTCTACTTTGCTTTGATCCATTCCTGGATTTCCTTTTGCTTTGTTCTATTTTCCATTCCTTGCTCCTGCTCCGGCTCATTGCTTCAGCTCTGCTTCCTTTATTAGGTGTGCCCCACCTGTGTGTTCTGTTTGTCTCAGTCTGCAGTCTGCAGTCTAAGGTATGTCTCAGTGCTGTGTGTTTGGTTTACATGTGTGGTTTATTTTGTATCTTTGTCAGCAGGGATTAGCGTTAGGACCCACCGTCATTGGAGTACTTTGGCGTAGTGGTGGGCTAAGCATACTATGGCCATATCATGTGACGGAATCTCCAATAGTTATCTTGTAGTCCTAGGCTAGTTTCTGTATTCATGTTTGTCTGTCTCTTATGTACCTTTGCCCTTCTTCCTTGAATCATCTGAGGATTCCGGTTCCTCTCTCCTCTCCCCATGTCCTAGTTAAGATTTCCTATCCTTGCTTATAGGAAGAAGCGTCCGAGGGTTCCGGCTCCTCACTCCTTCCCGTGTTCCTTGCCTTCTTCCCTGTCCTTTGTTGTGCCCTGTAACATGTATGTCTTGTCTGGTTATGTTTATTCCTTGTCTTGTGCCTGTTTATACCTTGCGCTATTCATGTCATGTTTCTAGCCACTTCTCGTGTATATCTTATATCATGTTTCTTGCCTGGTCTCCCTTTCCCTTGCTTGTTATGTGTCTGATGTATTAACCTTTGCCTAGCTTCCATTCTCCCAGCCTGCAGCATCCTGCACGTGATTCATGTGTTATGCTTTATGCCTGCTCCAGGGTGCCTGCAGGATATATCTTCGCTTTGTTCTGGACTACATCCGCTGCCATATCAGGGCGCTGGTGTTTGGCTGCATTTCCCTAGGTGATTATCACCTGGGCGAGTGTGGTCACCCTGCAACCAGGCCCTGCCCAGACTCCACTACTGCATCGTGACTCCTGCATACAACCATCGGGCGTGCTGGGTCCTTCCAGTCATCTGCTTGGACCCAGTCCGTGACATAATAAAACCTTTTGAAGCTACTCTGCATTATATATGTTAGGAAATAAGGATGGCTTACATATGATAGGAACTAGCCTAAAAGCTCACTTTTTTCTTTATTTATTGTACTCTGTACCACAGAAGACTTTTTGTCACATTGTGCCCATCGTAAGCTTATTGCATCTGTAGCAAACCATGGGTAACCAGATATGGTAATATAAACCACAGGCGTTTGTTCCTATTTTGCACTGCTGAGATCAGAGCTGGTCAAAGACAATTATTTCTGTGTGAAATCCAAAAAATGGTGCCCTGCCTCAATAAAGGGACAGAAACATACCATACTAACAGACAGAGAGTAACCAGAATAAGGAATCTGCACACTCCAAATGAACTCAGGTGCTTAACTGTGCCGGGAAGGGCCAGCTCCCCAGTAGATCAAAAACATTTCATTAAAAAATCATGGGCATTTATATGGAGTTGTCCCTCTTTGGTCAGGCTTGTCTGCAGGTGCTCGGCCATAGTGTTTTCAGGGAATGTATAGTTTGTGGGGGTTATTTTCGTGTTATGGGGTAGTTTTTACTACTTTTCACTCATGATTTTGGAGTTACCTGTAGCCGTGTTACACCTTCATACTACATACATGTGGTATCTATGTGCTCAGTAGAAGCGGGTGATTCCTTTTTGTGCTTTCCTTCTTGTTCCAGGTAACCCAACTTGCAACATCACTCCCAAAAGAGGCCTTACATGTGAAAAGGTAGAAAAAAACCTCAAAATTATGTTTCCGTTAGATTTGTGGTTGCAGTTGATCTGGGGTTATTTCAGTATTTTGGGTTTTTGTTAAAAACAAATAGCAGAATAAAAAAAACTTTGAGAAAAATGCATTTCTTGTTTTTATTTCCCAACCTGCCCCCCCCCCCAGTTATGCACATTTGAGCCCAGGCTTGCCAACTCTACCCTCCCCAGATATGCCTTATATCCCCAGATATGCCTTATACCCCCAGATATGCCACTCTGCCCCCTAGATATGCCTTATACCCAGTGTTCCCTCTAAGCTGTGCGCTTGTGCGCGCGCACATAGCTTTCAGAGGGAGCGCACACAAACAAAAATTGTGCGCACAACCAGCAGCGTACCGAAGGGGGGGGGCGGTCCGCTACTGGTTGTGCGCACGGCACACCTCCAGAGATGGACAGTAATGTCCCCCGCTAGAGGAGCAAGCTCAGTTGGGGAGATCAAGGATCTCCCTCTAACCGTCTTTAAAAAAAATCAAGGGAGCTAGAGGTCTGTTAATGCAGACCACCGATCCTGCTCCCTTTCGATGCGCGCGGCAACTGATGCTGTGCGTCGGGATTTGATGTCATATCCCGGTGCACAGCACTGAAGCCACGCCCACCGCCTCCACTGCAAAGGAAGGAGAGGACAAAGAGGAAGAACGAAGAGGAGGAAAAGTGACAGGTAGGAAAACATTCTGTGAGAGTGAATGGTGTGTTATGTTGTAGTCCAAAATTAACAATTGCACACCAATCACCACTTTTTTAGCCCGGTGCCAAGTAGCTGCAACAGCAAATCTTATAACATCCAAAAATAGTTACCGGCACTCCAGGGACTTCTTTAAATAATCAGTGATGATAAGTGATTATTTAAAGAAGTCCCTGGAGTGCCAGTAACTATTTTTGGATGATATATATATATATATATATATATATTTATTTATTGATTTTTTGTCTATTTTGGTGTGTTACTTTTAATAAAAGTGTTTTTTTTGTTTTTGTATTTCAAAGTGTGTGTGTGGGGGGTCATTTTCCGTTTCAGTCAAGTGAATGCTAAATTTTCAGGTCCAGAATTTTCATTCCGGTGCATATATATATATATATATATAGATAGATAGATACTAGGCCAGACACTAAAGTGGTAGGCCTACACCACATCAATGTTTGGCTTAGTATATATTGATAGGTGTTATGTTGTACCACCGTCAATGTCTGCCTTAGTGAATAATGATAACAGTTATGCTGTACCCCTGTCAATGTTTGCCTAATGATAGAAGCTATGCACTTTTAAAGTGTGTGTGTGTGGGGGTCCCACGTACAGGATCCGCCCCAGGTGCCAAATACTGTAGGTACGCCCCTGCGGACAATAGTTTTTCCCAATTTTTTTTTTATCCTTTATGCGGCCTGGAGCCTCCACTCGTGATTCGCTCATTATTTACTTATGCAGTGAGAATTTCACCTTTAAAAAAACATTACAGTAAGTAATACTGTTGTGTAACTAATACTACATTATCACTATAATGTAGTGTTACTAACCATGAGCGAGCTATACCAAAAATACAGAACAATTTAAATTTAACATTTGCAGAAGCATATTGTGCACACAAAATTTTGGCCCTGGGAAAATTGTTGCACAAGAGAAATTTTCTGCGCACACCACCTAAGAAAAATTAGAGGGAACATTGCTTATACCCCCAAATATGCCCATCTGCCCCCGATATGCCTTATACCCCCTATATGCCATAGTGCCCTCTGATATGCCTTATACCCCCTATATGCCATAGTGCCCTCTGATATGCCTTATACCCCCTATATGCCACTGTGCACTCCACCCAGACTTACCCCCATGCTCCAGATTCCTTGGTGTCTGGTAGGGGCAGCCGGTGAACGTCTGCACGATGTGCGTAGACCAGGGCTCGACAAATCCCAGGCGCCAGGTCGCCATGGCGACTCAGAATTTCGTCCTGGCGCCTAGGAGTTTGTCAGCCTCTTACGTCAGCTGCTGCTGCTGTCTGGGCAGACAAAACAGCCACTCAGAGCCCGCCCCCAAGCCTGAGATCACTCCCACGGAGTGATCCGGTAGGCTGAAACCGCAATTGCAGGAAAACCTGCAATAGCGTTTTCAGCTGCCACAGGCCGGTGCGGGGAACTCTGATCTCTGACAGCCGGGGAAAGTATGCGCGATGGACGCAGACAACCCCCGCTGCTAGCCACACCTCCTTCCGGCTGCAGCGGACGTTGTCTACGCGGATCCCCAAGCAACCCAACGCACCTATGCATGGGTAGTATCACTGTATTTAGGCGATCTTGCTGAATACATACTGGGATGTTGTGTGCCAGTGTCATATACCATATGTAAATTCATACTTGAGGTGCAATGTCAGGAAAACACAAAAAATACTACCAAAAGAATTGACAAAGGCTGGTGGTATAACTAGTACATGGAAAATCTTAACCTACCACCCTTTGAAATAGCCTAGGGTGTCTAGTTTTAAAACTTATATAGTTTGATGGGGGTAAATTGAGTTGGCCAGCTTTAATGATGTACCAAATAGGACATGGGAGTGGGATGACAAGATGTCAAAATTCCTAGTTAAAAAACTGAAGTGCTCACCTGAAATTCATAATTTGTCCAATTAAAAATGTAATTTAATTAATTTTAATGAGTTTTTTATGTTTTTGTTTGGGTGTTGCTGAAAACCTTGATATCAAGACTTTTCAGCAACACCAGCTGAACAAAGGAAGTGATCATTGATGACTTTCTAACCTCATTTAACCCCATGACGCACCAGGTATGTCAACCGTCCTTGACTGCTTGTTTTTCTGTGACGTGCCAGGCAGGTCTAGGGTCATTAAGGGGTTAAATGAGTTTATTAATAGATAAAACTTGTGCTCTTTGTTTCTCAGCCAGTGTACTTGTTTGAGATATTTAGTTTCAAGCTCCTACCATGGACAACGACATATGTGGCAGAGACAGCATTAACTAATTAAATCAACTAATTAGTTGAGCATTTGAGCATTAATTGTCAATTATCTCTACTGAAGTTCTTTGCCTTCGCTTCACTCTAGACTGACAACCTGCCTGAACCAATCAATGACAATTCGAAACATAAAAACAGACAAGAGATGATAGGGTGGAATAACATGCAATAAGAAAATGGCTGCTCTAATTGTATAAACATAGGGTGTGGTTACCGTGAATGTGGTTTCTGGTGACTGACACTCCCAGCAGAGAATGCCCAAACGGAAGTTTGGCCATTCCCTGCTATTATGATGTCATCTGCACTCGCATCGGTGCATCAAAACGTTCTTAGCCCCAGCTGACAAGGGACACCCCAGACTGTATAACTGCAAGCCATAGGACATTCTATTACCGTATTTGCTCGATTATAAGACGACGCCCCAAATCTGAATATTAATTTAGGAAAAAAAGAAAAAGCCTGAATATAAGACGACCCTATAGGAAAAAAATGTTTTACCAGTAAATGTTAATTCGTCTAAACTATTTTTTTTAATAAAAGCTATGATTGAGAAAAATATTTTGGTTTTATTTCCTTCTATTTTCCAACCTGCCCCCAGTTATGCACATCTGCCCCAGAAATGCCTTATACCCCCTTTATGCCACTGTGCCCCATGATATGCCTTTTAACCCTATGTGCCACTCTGCCTCCAGAAATGCCTTATACCCCTATATGCCACTCTGGCATTTAGAGGGTTAAAAGGCATATTATGGGGAAGAGTGGCATATAGGGAGGTTTAAGGCATTCAGGAGGCAGAGTGGCGTATAGAGGGTTAAAAGGGCATTTCTGGAGGCAGAGTGGCATTAAGGGGGTTAAAAGGCATTTCACAGAGCACTCTGCCTCCAGAAATGCCTTATGCCCCCCATTTAACACTCCCCCGTCCCCCCCCAAACTTACCGGTGCTTCTGACTTCCCTGTCATGTAACCGGCACCGGTGCGGGGAACTCTGATCTCTGACAGCCGGGGAAGGTCTGCGCGATGGACGCAGACAACCCCCGCTGCTAGCCACACCTCCTTCCTGCTGCAGCGGAAGTTGTCTACACGCTGCCACACCGGGGACTCAGAAGTACCGGTAAGTGGGCCGGGGGAGGCTGGGGACATGAGGATCCAGGTCCACTGCAGCAGCGGGGGATCTGGATCTAAGTCGTCTTATAGTCAGACCTATTTGAGGTCTGATTATACGCCGACCCCGATTATAAGACGAGGGGTATTTTTCAGAGTTTTGAAATCGATATAATCGATCAAATACGGTACATCCTTTGTAACCTAGCGCTTGTTCCCTATAGTATGTCTTAAGGGTCATGAGGGGTTAATGAGAATGGATTTATTAAATTGCATTGGTTTGTTTAGTGTGTAAAAGAGAGCTTCTTAAATAGACAAAGCATATGAAAGTACTTTGTTAAAGTACAGAGCAAAGTATGTTAAAAAACACAATAATAAAGGTACTTACCTTAGGAAGATACACACCCTATAGAAGAAACTCTTACAATCTAACATAGCTAGGGCTGCAACTAACGATTATTTTCATAATCGATAAGTTGGCCGATTATTTTTCAATTAATCGGGTAAAAAAAAAATTGTTGTTTATTTAAAATAAAAACTTATAATTTACATTAAGATGTGCCATTAACACTTTTATCGCTTTATCACAATGGCATTTCTCTATTTGCCTTTTTATTTTACTGACATACCGGTAATTAAAGCTATATTTTAACAAGAACCCAATAAATACCAAAAAAGCTTTACTAGTAAATATTAATTTGTGTAAACTATTTTTTCATATTTAATGAAAAATGCCTCTAGTTTATATTTTCTTTTATCTGCCAACACGCCCCCCAGTTATGCACATCCCCAGCTTGCCTCTCTGCCCCAGAAATGCCTTATACCCCCTATATGCTACTCTGCCCCCATATATGTCAGAGATGCCACTGTGCCATCTTATATCTCCTATATGCCACTCTGTCCCCTAATATGCTTTATACCCCCTCGATATGCCTTATAGCCCCCTGATATGCCACACTGTCCCCTAATATGCTTTATACCCTCTATATGCCACTGTGCCCCCCTGATATGCCTTATAGCCCCGTATATGCCACTGATATGCCACTCTGTCCCCTGATATGCCACTGTGCCCCGATATGCCTTATACCCCCCTATATCCCACTGTGCCCCCTGATATGCCTTATATCCCCTATATGCCACTGTGCCCCCTGATATGCCTTATAGCCGCTTTATGGCACTGTGCCCCCCTGATATGTCTTATGCCCCTCCTGATATAAGAAAAACTGACATCGCAAAAATAGGTCTAAAAATATATGCTTTAATAAATAGACAAAAAAAGAATAGATAATACACGATACGATATAAATATATGGACAATACAAACAATAAATCAAATACCGTATTGGCTCGAATATAGGCCGCACTTTTTCCCCCCACTTTAAGTCTTTAAAGTGGGGGCTGCGGCCTATATTCGGTGTCTAGCGCCCGACCCCCAGGACATGCAGTTCCGGGCGCCGGGCAGGCAGCAGGGTTAGGATACAGGGGACCTGTATCCTACTCTCACAGGGGGGGAGTCCCGGCAAGGGAGATTGTTAAAGCACATCGTGCAGACGTGCCGGCAGCGGAGGTTGTTTACGCGCATTGCCACAGCCGGTGAACGTCCGCACGATGCGTTTTACCTCTGCCCCCAAGACTTACCAGAGCAGACTCCCGGGTGTCTTGCGGGGCCGGTGGGGGACATCCATGCAATACGCGTATACAATTTCCGGTGCCGGCACATCCGCTGAGTGCCGGCACCGGAAGTTGTATACGCGTATTGCGTAGATGTCCCCCGCCGGCCCCGCAAGACACCCGGGAGTCTGCTCTGGTAAGTCGGGGGGGGGGCAGAGTGGCAGCATATCTCGGGCGGGAGGAGGAGGACAGTGGCAGCATATCTCGGGGGGGGCAGTGGCATCATATCTCGGGGGGGACAGTGGCAGCATTTCTCGGGGGGGACAGAGTGGCAGCATATCTCGGGGGGGAGTACAGAGTGGCAGCATATCTCTGGGGGAGGGGAGTAGCAGCATATCTCGGGGGGGGGACAGAGTGGCAGCATGTCTATTAAAAAACTTTTTCTTTACAAAAAGCACCCAACTTTTAGGGTGCGGCCTATATACGGGGGCAGCCTATATCCGAGCCAATACGGTATTACTGCAATCAAAAAATAAAAAAACACAAATTAAAGAATGCACATAATTAATAGATCCCGAAAAAATTCTACCTGCCCCACCAGGGGTTAATATATCAACAGAAGAAACACGGGGCAAATGAGCGTAAAAAGAAAGATAATACTCCAGGCTTAGCTTACCCAGTGGTGCTTATTTGTTCCGTTTTTCTTCTGTTGATATATTAACCCCTGGTGGGGCAGGTAGAAGTGGAAGTGAAGGGAAGTAGCGGAGCTTGCGCACATAGCACACTAAAATCCAAATCCCTGCAGCGCTGCAGGGGACCTGGATCCTCTCCGGCAGCCGGTGGGGGTATGTGCAATGTGCGCAGACAGCCTCTGCTTCTCCCCTCCACTTCTGTTGGGGCTTCCATGTTGGAAGCCACAACGGAAGGTCACGAGACGCCGGGTTCAGTAATAGAAGCCCCAGCGGAAGTGGAGGGGAGGGGAGAAGGGAGAGGATGTCTGCGCGTTTTGCACAGACCCTCACAGGGTGGCAAGGAGGATCAAGGTCCCCTGCAGCGCTGCGAGGGATCTGGATTCTAGTGTTATAATCCGATCTCTATTTGAGGTCGGATTATAGAAGGAGGGGAGTTTTTCAGAGCATTTGCTCTGAAAAAACTCATTTTATAAATCGATAAAAATCGATTCAACTAATCGATAATGAGAATCGTTGACAATTTTCAGAATCGATTATCGATTTTCTCGATTCGTTGTTGCAGCCCTAAACATAGCTAATAACCCAAAAAACATAGTGGATAGTCGTATGACTATCCCATACATGTTTAAATTTCCTCACTGTATTAGTATCTATCACTTTTGCTGGGGAGCTGTTCCATTTATCTACCACCTTCTCAGTAAAGTAAAAAGTTCAATTTTTCCAGATATTAATTTGGACTTAATCTGCTTGAAGTAGTGTTAGTTAGACCAAAACAGCAGAGAAGCTAAAGTTGTAGTAATGCATTCTTCATTGGAGGGGCTGTATGGGGCTTTAATCTGTTTCTTTAAGCAACTGTCTTTTAGGACACACTTACAAGCAGTCCTATTAGGCCACTTAGGGATATTACCTCACAGGTTTTACATAACAGAGCATTCTCATTGAAAAAAAAGAACCTCTGCCACAAAATAATTTTGTTTAAATTCTGATAACATCAGCTTTATATTACCAGGTTATCACATAAGGCCACAAACATTCACATATATGAGTTGGGGTGAGCTGACATTCATATTTAGATCACATAACCAGGAATCATTTATTTGCGGAGGATAAATTGCAGCTTTGTCCTCTTCTGTCCATTCCTACACATGCCCCGCCCGAGTCTTTACAATATTTATTGTGAAAAGAGGAGCTCATGCAACGTTTCTGCTTTGGTTTACCTGTATTGTAAATATAGCTAAATGTACACTTTCATTGTACCGATTGATGTCAAATAAATTACCCCAACGTTAACAATACTTTAGTCTTCTGTACCTTATAAAGGACTATGTGCAGAATTCAAAACTATACAAACTTATATATTAGAATGTTAATAATTGGAAGAGTCTTGCAGACCAAACATCTGTTTTGTTTAAAAATTGTAGCTACAAAATTAAGGATTCAGACATGAAGCCACAAGACAAACATCTAAATATAATTACTGTAGGATTATTAGAAAGCAAAACTGAGTAAATAGAAACATATAACAATGACAGATAAGAACATTTTGGCCCATCTAGTCTGCTCTTTTTGTACTACATGTTGTGTCATATTTAGGATAGCTTTACATGTGCATCATGTATGTTTAAGTTCACTCACTATATTAACCTCTACCACTTCTGCTGGGAGGCTGTTCCATGATCTCTGGTGGCATTAAGGATAAAAAAGTAACTGTGACCCCCTGTATTTTAGGGAAAAAAAATCAGATAATTGCTTTATAGGGAAACAGTAAAAGTAAAATGAACAAAATGGATTTAGTATGAATGAGTAAGCAGCCATACAACACCAACTTGGTTCCTGTGGCGCCCGTAAGTTCATCCTCGGTATATTATTATTATTACCTTCTATTTATATAGCACTAACAATTTATGCAGAGATTCTTACAATACATACACAAAGAGGGTATGACAAAAGTGGCAGAGTAAGACATTAAGTAAAGCGAGTCGTACTCTTACCCTTACAATCTTGAGTATACTGAAATTCATTTGCAGTCAGTCCGATAGTGGAAAATCAGCTGTTCATTATATTTTATATATAAAGCGCCACTACGTAGAGTGGTCTTCACTCAATGTCTACACTATACAAAAGTATGCAATATAAAAGAAACAAAAAGGGTAAAATATCATTTGCTTTCATTTAATTTGCACACTATGACAAAACTCTTTACGAGAAAGATAATTTACGAAAAGATTTCAGATTCATTTTTAAATATGTTTTTTGCTGTAGTACAAACTAAGTACCGTTTCATGCAGTTACTTTAACATGTTTTAATATTTACCCAATTGGAAATAAACATTTTTTATTTAACAAGCAAGCATTTCCATAACTTATATACACTGGTTGATCCGTTGAATATATACACTTCAGGTAAAATGTTAAGCAAATGTAGAATGAGGCATATTTAAGTATACAAGCGCATCATATACGGTAATTGTGGATATTAGCAGGATTGGTCACAAATGTGTATTTCTCTCTGGAAATGCTGCTTTTGCTCCACAAATCCCAAATGTTGGTATCAAACACAAGCACTTATATTTTCATGAAGAATAAAAGTTTGTCTGCCATAAAATGTAAATCTTAGAGGTATTTCCTCAACAAGAAGTTTACTTTATTCCTCAAAAATACACTTAAATAAAACAGTATACTGCATACTAACTAGAATATAAATGTATATAATCTTTACACAAAATGATGATGAAACATAGGTTAATCATAGTTTTAAACCTATATGTTGTATAAAATGTGTGTCATTCTGCTGAGTTCAAATAGTTCAGAAAGACCCGCCCTTTTGACGCAGATGTAAGATGTGGAGGACACTAGACATGTGCCCTTATCCTTGACTTTCTCATGGGGCGAGGTTCAGTTTTCTCTTATAATGCAATTTTTTAGTTTATGTCCCTATTTCTGAAAACAGTATTAATACTTCAAGATCAAACGTGTATATTTTAACCCCACCTTGTAAGGTATGATGGATAGGATAAGGGTGTGGATGAGACCGCGCTGAGGTCAGACACACTCGTGCAGTGTGCATATTAAACAATTTCGGGACAGGTAATATATTTATTCTATATGCCCATCAAAATAAAGCAGAGCATGATTTTGATAAAACTGAGCAAAAAAAGACACGATTTCACTGAGGGAAAAAACTTGTATCAGAATCCACAGTAGCTTTAGTTGCTTAGCAATTCATTGAAATGGCATCTTTACATGCATATCAAGGTTTGTTTGATGACGGTGCAAATTTTTGGACAGGACCCAAAAACCACCCACAGTTAAACCACACACTGCTGATGTATTTCATAGCACTGCAGTGGCACCTAAAAGTACAATAATGCTCTCTCTCTACATTAAAAAATGACAACTATTATTTTACTTAACTCTACCAATACTTTGTAAGGAAAACTGCATAAGCTCAGAGCCACCTTATTTAGCTATATTTAAACACAATAAACAACTAATTAAAAGGTTTGATTCAGTCTATGCAATGAAAGAGTCTGCTGCTGAGATGCGTTTGTGCTTATGCAAGCCCACGGGACAGTGGTGCATGGGATGCTCACTGCTGCAATGCAGGGCAGAGTTTGGGTTGACCGCGTGGATTCTAACACTGCAATGCAGATCACAACTTTGGAAAATGTACCTTGCTCTGTCACAAGTGCCATTAACCCCTTAGAAATATAATCTAATGTTCTTACCTGCCATGCTCAAATTCACACTTACAGTCCATATTAGAAGCAGCGTGGAAAATATTTTTTCTTGAAAATGTTGCATTTTGCGTTCGGAGCTGGGCCAGGCGATTGTTATACATACAATACGCTATGATGCGGGAAGTAGCATCCGTTTCTGTGTGTCAAGAGCACAGCAGTCACGCAGAGCTCAGAGCGCTTACTCTCCAATTCGCACACTGTGGCACATTTGGTATCCTACCAAGAATATGAGGAGATCACGTGACGACCTGCAGCTGATGTCAGAATGCAGACATTTTTGTTACGGGCTCTATAGTTTTCAGAAGCGAACTGTCGGGCAGGTATTGAGAGTGTGATTATTTTGATGTGCAAAGCTTCAATTCCGGACCTCTGAAAACTTGATTAAAATTAACGTATGATGGCATGTTTTTGTAATAAATATATCCTATCCTCAACCATAACTTCATGCTACAAATGCTCACTCTTTCCCCCTTATTAACTTAACTTAATTGTACTATCTCCCTTTACATATTATTAAACTCTTAACCCTCTAATAAATTACATAAGGGCTGCTCAAATTGTACACTCAAAAAATGAAATGGTCAGCACACCAGTCCCGCTTATGGAGTATATTATGACAATTAGTAGTACAATATGCAATACAATTCATTAATCTCAGCTGAAAGTTACAGCACTAAAAGTATACATACATTCACTGGCCACTATTTGGTACACTTTGCTAGTACCGGGTTGGACCCCCTTTTGCCTTCAGAACTGCCTTCGTTCTTCATGGCATACTTTCTACAAGGTGCTGAAAACATTCCTTTTGGTCCATATGGACATGATAGCATCACGTAGTTGCTGCAGATTTGTCGGATGCCCATCAATGATATGAATCTTCCGTTCCACCAAATCCCAAAGGTGCTCTATTGCATTGAGATCTGGTGACTGCGGAGGCCATTGGAGCACAGTGAATTCATTGTCATGTTCAAGAAACCAGTTTGAGATGATGTGAGCTTTGTGACATGGTGCATTAAGCTTCAGGAAGTAGCCATCAGAAGATGGGTACACTGTGGTCATAAAGGGATGGACATGGTCAGCAACAATACTCAGGTACGCTGTCATGTTTAAACGATGCGCAATTAATACTAAGGGGCCCAAAGTGTGCCAAGACAATGTCCCCCACACCATTATACCACCACCAGCCTAAACTGTTGATACAAGGCAGGATGCATCCATGCTTTCATGTTGTTTACGCCAAAGTCTGACCCTGCCATCTGAATGTCGCAGCTGGAATTGAGACTGATCAGAGCAGGCAACGTTTTTCCAGTCTTCCATTGTCCAATTTTGGTGAGTCTGTGCCAATTGTAGCCTCAGTTTCCTATTCTTAGCTGACAGGAGTGGCACCTGGTGTGGTCTTCTGTTGCTGTAGCCCATCTGCTTCAAGGTTTGACGTGTTGTGTGTTCAGAGATGGTATTCTGCATACCTTGGAAGGAACGGGTGGTTATTTGAGTTACTGGATATTTTCTCTTTTGTGTTAGACATCCATTTTTAACTACATAATATGTACTCACCTCTTTGAAGTAAAGACCGTGATTGAAATATGATTTAAAAATAACAGCTGAACTGGCAGATATTTTTTATTTAATATGTAGTTCAGATAATGAAGCGCCCTTTTGTTTCTTTTCTCTAGCTCCCATCCTTATGAGAGTACCCCTCATATAGGCCTTAATTAAGGACTATTTTTAATATTTCTAATATTTAATAAAAACTATGATTGAGAAAATATTTTTTTTTTGTTTTTATTTCCTTTTATTTGCCAACCTGCCCCCCCAGTTATGCACATCTTCCTCAGGGGAGCTGAGACAAAGCCCGCGCATTCAGCCCCCTGCTCATTCCGATAGCAGGAGCCACCGTCAGCTATAAACATAAGTTTATATGTGAATTACAATTTAGCTATACCTGCAAAGCTGGGATTGTGTGTTATTCTGTTGATCCATATCAACTATTCTATGTTTCTATACATTATTTATGTATACCTGCAAATACAGGGTTTGTATGTCTCATTCAGTTGATCAATACCTGCAAAGCTGTTTCCGTGTGTTTTTTATTTGATATATACCCGCAATTGTTGGGTATTGTATACCTGCAAATACAGGATTTGTATGTCTGATTCTGTTAATTTGATCTATATTAAATG
Organism: Spea bombifrons; assembly: GCF_027358695.1. Classification (NCBI taxonomy): domain Eukaryota; kingdom Metazoa; phylum Chordata; class Amphibia; order Anura; family Pelobatidae; genus Spea; species Spea bombifrons. The sequence goes on from NC_071099.1 coordinate 8,486,696, forward strand.
CCAAGTTCACATGAGAATTTCAATTGATCTATACATGCAAACCTGGGTTTGTGTGTTCATGTGTTGATCTGTACCGGAAATGTTTCCATACATTGTTTATGTATACCTGCAAATATGGGGTTCGTATGTCTTATTCAGTTGATCTATACATGCAAATGCTGTTTTATGTGTTTATTTGATCTATACCTGAACTACAGGGAGTTAGTAAAAGAGAGGTATGGAGGGAATTACTGCATGCTAGGGAGTGTGGAGTGGGGCCCAAAGAAATGCTTGCATAGGGTTTAATTATTTCAATATAAAATTGTCAGCAGGGTCTAATATTTATATATATTGTCAGCAGGGGCTAATATTATTATATATTGTCAGCATGGGCTAATATTAGTATATATTGTCAGCATTAATATGCATAGGCAGCAGGATCTAATATTTAATTATGAAAACTAACTGCCAGTTTGTTTGTTCAATCACAGTCTTTACTTCAAAGAGATAAGTATATATTAGGTAGTTACAAATGCATGTCTAACATGCGTGTGTGTGTGTATATATATATATATATATATATAAATATATATACCTGTGTGTGTAATCTCATGCGCTTCCCTCAATGGCAGCAATAAAATGTGGTCTCCCTAGTGTGTGTGTGTATGGGCAGTGTTTGTAAGCCTGTGTGTGTAAAGGCAGGGGACTGTAAGGGCAGTGTATGTGCACACGTGTGTTTATGGGCACGTGTGTGTGGGCAGTATGTATGCACAGTTTGTGTGTAAGAGCAGTGTATGTATTTGTATGTTTGTAAGGTGGTGTGTGTCTGTAAAGGCAGGGTTGTGTAAGGGCAATGTATGTGTATATGCGTGTTAATGGGCAGGTGTGTGTAAAGGCAGTGTGTAAGGGCAGTCGAGTGTAGGGACAGTGTATGTGTATAGGTGTGTTTATGGGCAGATGTGTATAAGGGCAGTGTATCTCTATATGGGTGTTTATGTGCAGTTGTGTTCAAGGGCAGTATATGCGCATATGCGTGTTAATGGGCAGATGTGTACGTAAAGGCAGTGTGTGTGTAAATGTGTGTGTAAGGACAGTGTAAATAAAATAACCTCTGAAAAAAATAGCTGGGGGGCACAATTTTCCATTCTTGCCTCGGGCGCAAAAAGAGCTAGCTACGGCTCTGTCCACTTCCTACCAACCGAAAGTGACAAGGACAGCCAAACCCTCTCCCAGACCTGGTAGGATGGAGCAGGCAGACGTTTACGGTCAGCCTGGAGCTTATACCGTTGTGCAGGGACATGAAGCGAGTCCTGAACCTGTGCCCATATGGAGCGGAGTTCGCGCAGATGGACTTCGAGAGCGAGTATACCCTGAGGGTCAAAACTATCGAGCAACAATGGGGGTTGAAGTCTGTAGTTGTCAGGGTCCTCAGCAAGGACCCCAACGAAGCAACTCACCTGAGTACCCGCCAATGGCGGGCACCAGTTCCCACGCCGCTTCCGTCGGCTGCTTCGCCGTCTGAGTATAGACCCGCCTTCAACGACATTACGCACGGAGGCGGGGCGACCCCTGGTGGTAGCTTTAAAAACCAGCACTGAGTATCACTCAGTGCTCAGTTATTGTGCTCAACGGAGCTCTATTGTGTTGCTGCTTTTTCCCTATTGATTCCAGTTGCTGAACCTTGGCTATTGTATACCGTTTATGCTGATTTCTCCATTCCTGACCCTTGGCTATTGAATACCGTTTATGCTGATTTCTCCATTCCTGAACCTTGGCTAATAAATACCGTTTACGCTATTTTCTCCAATCCTGAGCTTTGGCTATTTATTCCTGGACTTGCTGAGTTACCATCTGCCCTCACCACTGTGAGGTATACTGCATCCCGGGTTCCTCACCCCGAATCCCTGACATAATAACTGAGCCTTCATGGAACCCGCGGGATTTCCGGACACGATTACCGCTCTCACACAACAATTAGCCAACTTCCAACAGACGCTCCAGGAGAAAGCCGACCAGCGCCACCTACGACAGGAGGTACTTCACCTTCAGGTACAACAAAATGCACCTCCCGAACAAGCTCCTGTTAATCCACCTGCTATAGCACCTCCAGTTGTTGAAGGCGCCACTGCTCTTGAGCCACAGATTCCTCTACCAGAACGATTTTCGGGAGATCGGAGTATATATCAGGCTTTTGTGACTTCATGTGAGATCCTCTTTAAGCTGAAACCCGGGACGTATCCTACAGATTACATCAAGGTACACACAGTCATATCCCTGTTATCCGGTGAACCTCAACTTTGGGCGCATCACCTATTGCACAGCAATAGTTCAATATTGGACTCTTGGCCTTCCTTTCGTGAGGCTTTGGATTCCCTCTATGACGATCCCTACAGGGCCTCCTCAGCTTCAACTACATTGCGAGCATTAAAGCAGGGTCGGCGGCCAGTGAAGGAATACATCTCGGAGTTCAGACGCCTAGCTCTAGAATCAAACTAGAACGAACCTGCACTACATCAAGGCTGAACTTGATGGATGCATGTCTTTTTTCAGCCTATATAACTATGTAACTATGTAACTACATGACCAGTTTCGCTGGGGTTTGTCAGAGGCTATCAAAGATGAACTTGCACGCACCTCTATCCCACCATCCTTAGAAGAATTTGTACGCCTGGCTACCCTGATTCACAGAAGACTACGAGAGAGGCGATCTGAAGGCCAGGCCACCAGTTCCAGTTGGACACCAGCGCGGGATCATCCCGGGGTCCCTTCTCCTCCTACGGAAGAACCTATGCAGATAGGTATTGTTCGAGGCCTCCTCTCGACCGAAGAGAGAAAGCGTCGTAGAGCCTTGAACCTCTGCATGTATTGTGGCAAACCAGGCCATCTATTCAAAGACTGCAGACTCCGTGCCTGTCATACCAAGGGTAAGGAACCGATCGTTTTGCTTCATACCAGTTCCAATAGACATCCTTACCTATCGCCTCATCTGTCTATCTCCGTGTCTTTGCAGTGGACTAAAGGTACAGCCCGTCTCACAGCCATGGTGGACTCAGGAGCCAGCGGGAATTTTATCGACGTCGAGACACTCCAGACTTTGACTATCCCTACATGTCTCGAGAGGAACCCGGTAGCTATCCAGCTCGTGGATGGAAGTCCTCTCAAAACCGGTCCCATTGTCAGAGAGACTGTTCCTTCAAATAGGGAATGGTCATACCGAGACCATCCAGTTCGATGTCGTACCCTCTCCAGTGTCTCTCTCATTTTAGGTCTCCCTTGGCTCAGGAGACATAACCCTCTCATAAACTGGGAGACTGGTGTACTTCAGTTCTCCTCCTTGTATTGTACCAGTCGCTTTCTAAAGACTACATCCATCTGTCTCACACAGACCGTTTCTCTCCAAGAGATTCCCCTTCCCTATCAACAATTTAAAGACGTATTCGAGAAGAAAAGTGCTGACAAATTACCCCCTTCAAGACCATATGATTGTCCCATTGACCTCCTACCTGGTGCTACTACACCCTTCGGCCGTATTTATCCTCTCTCAGAACCAGAACTCGCTACACTGAAAGACTATATTGAAGAAAATCTTGCGAAAGGCTTCATGAGACCCTCTACTTCCCCTGCTCGAGCCGGGATCTTTTTTGTTCATAAAAAAGATGGGGGCTTGCACCCATGTATAGACTACCGGGAGCTAAACAACGTCACAATTAAGAACCGCTATCCATTGCCACTCATCCCAGAACTACTAGAACATGTACAATCTGCTAAATATTTTACCAAACTTGACCTACGCGGGGCTTTTCGGTGTCGTTATGGACATTTTGAATATCTCGTTATGCCGTTCGGCCTGTGCAATGCTACAGCCACCTTCCAGCATTTCATCAATGATGTATTCCATGATATTCTAGACCATTTTGTTATTGTGTATCTGGATGACATATTAGTATTCTCACCGTCCTTGGAGAAGCATCGTGTACGTGTGTGCCAAGTTCTGGCCCGTCTGAGGACGCACGGACTATATGTCAGATTGGAGAAATGCATGTTAGAAGTACAGAGAATAGAGTTCCTGGGATATATCCTGTCTCCAACCAGTATAAAGATGGATCCCAAAAAGGTTACGGCAATTCTCAACTGGCCAGCTCCTACAGACCATAAAGGAATACAACGGTTCGTCGGCTTCGCAAACTTTTATCGCAAATTCGTTCGCAATTTCTCACGAACTATACAACCTATCAGCATCCTTTCTTCTAAAAAACAAAGATTTATTTGGACTGAGGCGGCCCAAAAGGCCTTTGACTACTTGAAGGAGAAATTCTCCTCGGCTCCTATCCTTCAACTACCTGTTCCACAGAGACCATACACACTCGAGGTCGATGCTTCTGACACTGCTGTAAGTGCTGTCCTCTCCCAAAGACAAGACTCCGATGGTCAACTTCATCCTGTAGCCTTCTTTTCCAGAACGCTCTCACCTGCCGAGAGAAATTACTGTATAGGCGAACGTGAACTGTTGGCCATAAAACTAGCACTGGAGGAATGGCGACATCTTCTCGAGGGTACTCTTCACCCCATCACCGTCTTGATGGATCATAAAAATTTAGAGTACCTACGTTCGGCTAGTTACCGATTAGCAAGATGGTCACTATTTTTTACCCGGTTTCCACTGCATATCACCTATCGTCCAGGGTCTCGCAACGTCAAAGCGGATGCCTTATCCCGGATGTATGACTTAACCTCGTCATCTTCAGATCAGGACACAATCCTCTCCCCTAACCATTTTCTAGCTGTTACCCACTCAGTATGGGATTCTGTGCGTCAACATTCAAGAGACACGGTTATTACTATTATAACAACCTTGTCTACGTTCCACCCGATGACCGTCTGCGGATACTACAGTCATTCCACGACACCCCTGCCGCAGGTCATGGAGGTACCAAACAGACCCTCAATTTGATACAACGGTCCTTCTGGTGGCCTGAAGTAAAGGAAGACGTTGCATCATTCGTATCCTCCTGTGTTCCCTGTGCCCGCTCCAAGGAAATGCACAAGAGACCCGCCGGTCTTCTACAACTGCTGCCAATTCCCTCAAAACCATGGACCAATATCACTGTAGATTTCATCACAGACTTGCCTCCTTCACACAACCAGTCTACAATAATGGTGGTAGTCGATCGCTTCACCAAGATGGCACATTTTATCCCCATCAATCACCTTCCCTCCGCTGCGGAGACGGTTCATTCGAGTGGTCTTTCGCTTACATGGTCTGCCTACTGATATAGTATCTGATTGCGGCTCCCAATTCACCTCTTGGTTCTGGAAGGCATTCTCTGAACAGCTGCATATACAACGGTCTCTTTCCACGGCATTCCACCCTCAGAGCAATGGTCAGACCGAGCGTACCAATCAGACATTAGAGCAATACTTACGCTGCTTCACCACTTATTTACAGGACGACTGGAATCAGTACCTACCTTACCTTTGGCTGAATTCGAGGAGATATTGGACTCTCGACGTTTCCATGGACGCTTACAATACCTGGAGAGGATACGGTCCTGAGGAGGATTCTTGGCAACCAGCCAACGAGGTTCACGCTCCTGATCTAGTTTCTGCTTTTCACCATCACCATCCTGACCACCCTAAACCTGCTAGAGTAGGAAGGCCTCCCCTCAGGAGGGGGTACTGTCAGGGTCCTCAGCAAGGACCCCAACGAAGCAACTCGTCCGAGTACACGCCAATGGCGGGCACCAGTTCCCACGCCGCTGCCGTACTCACTGCTGCTCCGTCGGCTGCTTCGCCGTCTGTGTATATGCGCGCGCGCCCCCACCTCTCTTTGTGGATTCCTGAATGGAGAAGGCGGGGAACGCACGTCAACGACATTACTCACGGAGGCGGGGCGACCCCTGGTGGTAGCTTTAAAAACCAGCACTGAGTATCACTCAGTGCTCAGTTATTGTGCTTAACGGAGCTCTATTGTGTTGCTGCTTTTTCCCTATTGATTCCTGTTGCTGAACCTTGGCTATTGAATACCGTTTATGCTGATTTCTCCGTTCCTGAACCTTGGCTAATAAATACCGTTTACGCTATTTTCTCCAATCCTGAGCTTTGGCTATTTATCAATAATAGTGCAATACTGTGGGATTCAAAGTGCTATGTGTACGTGTAATGTATGCACTCACAAAATTACAGATGGTCAAGGCTCTTCAGAATAAAATTCTTTCTTTATTTCTTCTTATAACTAAAAAATTCATAAAAAGAGAACGGCCAATGGTGCAATAAATTCCTGTAGTTGTTATAGGAAAATAAAAATGCACTTACAAGATGGTCGATATTTTCAGGCACTTCAACTAAAAGTCCGAAGTTAAAAGCAATGAAGTCCAAAGCATTAGATAGTCCTCGTAGGTAGTCCTCAACGCGTTTCGCCTATCGGCTTCCTCAGGAGAACAGTTTCTTTCCTTTCCTGAGGAAGCCGATAGGCGAAACGCGTTGAGGACTACCTACGAGGTAGAAAATATTTTATTTTCACGTTCACTATTTGGTGTTTATTTCTTTTCCTTTGGCGTTACTTATTTATTCCTGGACTTGCTGAGTTACCATCTGCCCTCACCGCTGTGAGGTATCCTGCATACCGGGTTCCTCACCCCGAATCCCCGACAGTAGTTTACGGGTGAGAGGCCCTGGGAAGTGCACAGGTTACTGTTTGGTGCAAACTCCGCCAAATGTAAGGGGTCAGACCAATTGTCCTGATGATCGGACATGTTACAACTAAGATATTGCTCCAGGGCCCGATTGGAGCTCTCTGCAGTCCCGTTAGTCTGTGGATGATAAGCCGAGGAGAAGGATAACTAAATACCCGTTTGATCACAGAAGGCACGCCAAAATCTGGACACAAACTGGCTACCTCTGTCGGAGACTATGACCTTGGGTAGGCCACGTAGCCGGAAGACCTCCTTAGCAAAGATACCGTATTGGCTCGAGTATAGGCCGCACCCGAGTATAGGCCGCACCCTAAAAGTTAGGTGCTTTTTAAAGAAAAAATTTAATTTAAAGTGTAATAGATAATGCTAACACTCTGCCCCCCCGGAGACATGCTGCCACTCTGTGTGTGCCCCCCCGATATATGCTGCCACTCTGTGTGTGTCCCCCCGAGATATGCTGCCACTCTGTGTATGTCCCCCGAGATATGCTGCCACTCTGTGTCCCCCCGAGATGTGCCCCCCTCCCCCAGTGCAGACTCCTGCGGGGCAGGCGGGGGACATCTATTCTACGCAGAACGGTATACAACTATTCTGCGTAGAATAGATGTCCCCCGCCGGCCCCGCAAGACACCCGGGACTCCGCACAGGGAGATTGTTAAAGCACACCGAGCAGACGTGCCAGCAGCGGAGGTTGTTTACGCGCATCGCCACTGCCGGTGAACGTCTGCGCGATGCGCTTAGACAACCTCCTGTGCCGGCGCGGGGGGGGCGGCATTTTAAACTTCGCCGACGCCAAAATCTACGATCCCCCCCCGGTACTTACCTTTAAACAGTCCTGCGGCGAGTCTCCCTGCTCTGCCACGGTGCCGGCTTGTAATGCTGAGCGCTGGAAATTGACGTCACTTCCGGCGCTCTGCATTACAAGCCGGCACCGGGACTGAACAGGGAGACTCGCCGCAGAGGAGAGAGAGAGAGGGGCGCCGAGCGGGTAAGCGAAAACCACTCGGTGCCCCTCTCTCTCTCCTCCGCTTCAAAAAACAAACAAAAAAAAGCGCTTGGGGCGGCAAAGTGCCGCCCCTTCTAAAGTGCCGCATGGGGCAATTGCCCCAGTCTGCCCCATTATAGGGCCGGCCCTGCAGCCACCCTTATACCACTGCAACCATCTGCACTGCACTCTGGGCCATCTAAAATCAGCATTTCCATGGATCCCTTGGCCTCCCACCTGCCAGCCCTCCGGACCTTCTCAAGCGGCCTGCCACTATGCAGAGACAGAATCCCCTGCACTGACTGACCGATGGATTGGAGAGGATTGCTGCATGAGGCATATCCAGGGTCAGCGGCTGCGGCAGACAACCACCAACATCACCGGCAGCCCCTGTGGATTATCCCTTTGCTGTTCAATAAATAAATAAAGTGCGCCAAGCAGGTCTTATTTAATTTTAGGAAAAAAAAAACACATACTTTTAATTTTTATATACCACAGTTATATTTTCTCATAACTACAAAGCAATTAAATAATATTCTAAAACCATATATTATGTTAGTCTCTATATTTTTTCATTGTATAAAACTTTTTTAGAATCATCTTTATCACTAAAATCACTTCAGAATCAGTCTGGCTAATTCTTCCTTTTATTGCGACATGTAGGGGTTACTAGGAAATCCAACATTGAACCACAAGCTGTAAAAAATTTTTTGTATAAGAGTGACATCTACCGGTCAACTAGTAAATCTGACATTGGACCACTAGCGGGAAAATATTTTGTTGGAAATATTCCGACATAAGACCGCAAAGGGTTAATGGGGAGCCTGCTAGGGATTACGCGACCATCACACTCATATGGCCCGCTGTTCCCAGAAGAGTCTAGTGGGTCTGTGGCTATACAAGTTGTCGGGGGCAGAGTGTTGTTCTCCTGGCAAACCATCCAAACAAACCATACTTTTTCTAATTGTACGGTCTTGAGATGAATTTGCTGGGATGTCCACTACTGGGAAAATTGGAATTTGTCTTGAATGTTTTCCACTTTGGAATAATTTTTCTTACTGTGGAATTATGGACTTTTTTGGAAATGACTTTATAACCCTTCCCAGATTGGTTGACAGCAACAATTGATTCTCTATGATTGTGGCTGATGTATTTTCCTCCTTGGCATTGTGTTAACACGCACCTGAATGCTCCAGACCAGCTAAAACTTTGGCTTTCATAGAGGTGGTCACACTTGCTGATGATCAATTATTCAAGAGCATTTGATTAGCACCTGTCTGCTACTAAGCATCTTAATTCCTGCTGAAACAGTAAGGGTATACTCAGTTTTTCACCCATGGCTTCTCCATTTTGGCTTTATTTTTGTTGAATAAATAATGAAAAAGTGTAATATGTCATGTGTTGTTAATCTGAGGTTGTATTTACCTATTTTGTAGACCTGCTAAGGAACAGCTGATGTTATTATTCCCTGATATGCAAAACCATAGAATTCAAGGAGTGTGTACTTTTTTTTTTCCATACGACTGTATATGGCCATATGTTGTTTAGCTAGCTACTACATCAAAGTACCCCAAGTTTGAGAAGTCCTATCTAATTTTTCATGGTTGTATTGCTTACCAAAGAACTGAATTAATGGGACTTCGCTCTATTTTAAATGAGACGCTGAAGTCTCATTGTTCTTCATGAAAAATTAGGACTTTCCATACTTTGACATAGTGGAGGGCTAATCAATTTATGGCTATAAAGTGTGACGGAATACACAATATTTATGCCTTAGCTAGGTGTTTTTTCAAGGGATGCGCTGAATTCTTACTTTGTTTTGTGTCCTTAGATACTTAGACTTGTGCATTCGGATTCATAAAAATTCATATGAACTGTGCGCAAACAGTTTTGATACGATTATTATCTATGGAATAAAGAAGCAGAGGCTCAGCACTTCAATGATGAGGTGAGTTTATTTCACATAGCTAATGTTTCGACGCACAGGTGCACACACAAGTATTTATGCAAAAACGGACACACCCTCCCATAAGTGAAAAAATGTAAATGACCAGTCAATGTGTATATGTGTAAATAATAACAATATACCGTATTTGCCGGAATATAGGCCACACTTTTTTCTCCCACTTTAAGTCTAGCGCCCGACGCCCGGGACATGCAGTTACGGGCGCCGGGCAGGCAGCAGGGTTAGGATACAGATCCCCCGCACTGGTGCAGGGGATCTAAGCGCATCGCGCAGACACCGGGGACCCCGGGAGTCTGCACTGGTAAGGAGGATTGTTAAAGCTTACCGCGCAGACGTTCACCGGCGAGCGTAAACAACCTCCCCCGCCGGCCCCGCAAGACATCGGGGACCCCGGGAGTCTGCACTGGTAAGTCTAGGGGAGGGGGGACACAGAGTGGCAGCATATCTCGGGGGGACGACACAGAGTGGCAGCATATCTCGGGGGACACACACAAAGAGTGGCAGCATGTCTCGGGGGGACACACAAAGAGTGGCAGCATGTCTCGGGGGGGACAGAGTGGCAGCATATCTCGGGGGGCTGGACACAGAGTGGCAGCATATCTCGGGGGGGTGGACACAGAGTGGCAGCATATCTCGGGGGGGTGGACACAGAGTGGCAGCATATCTCGGGGGGTGGACACAGAGTGGCAGCATATCTCGGGGGGGGACACACAGAGTGGCAGCATATCTCGGGGGGGAAGAGTGGCAGCATATCTATTACACTATAAATTACATTTTTTCTTTATAAAAGCACCTAACTTTTAGGGTGCGGCCTATACTTGGGTGCGGCCTATACTCGAGCCAATACGGTATATATTATCATCACATAAAAAAATCTTTATATACATAATAGTTAAAAAAAAAATGCATAACAGTTGTGAAAAATATATCAATTAGGACAAATTCTGTCTCACAGATATATTTATATATATTACCATAACAAAAAAGTGTACACAATTTAAAAAAAAACAACTGTACTTCAAATACAGACCCAATGTACCGTATTTGCTCGATTATAAGACGAGGTTTTTTTCAGAGCAAATGCTCTGAAAAATACCCCTCGTCTTCTAATCGGGGACGTCTTCTAATCAGACCTCAAATAGAGGTCTGATTAGGAGACTAAGATCCAGATCCCCCGCACCGCTGCAGGGGACCTGGATCCTCCTGTCTCACCCCCCCCATCATACACACACTTACCAGTGCCTCCTGCTGTATTGCCGGGGCAGCGGGTTGACGTCTACGCGATCCGCGTAGACAACGTCCGCTGCAGCCGGAAGGAGGTGTGGCTAGCAGCGGGGGTTGTCTGCGTTCTTCGCGTAGACCTTCCCCGACTGTCAGAGACCAGAGTTCCCCGCACCGGTGCGGGGAACTCTGACCTCTGACAGCCGGGGAAAGTATACGCGACGGACGCATACAAACCCCCGCTGCCAACTCCACCTCCTTGCGGTTGCAGCGGAAGGCGACGTCAACCCGCTGCCCCGGCTGGAAGCACCGGTAAGAGAGGGCTGAGAGGGGAGAGAGAGGGGAGAGAGGGGGGGAGGGGGGGAGAGAGGTGAGAGGGGGGGGAGAGAGGTGAGAGGGGGGGGAGAGAGGGGTGAGAGGGGGGGGAGAGAGGGGGAAGGGGGGGAGAGAGAGAGAGTGTGTGTGTGTGTTAGTTAAATGGGGGTATAGGGTGTTTGTGTGTGTTAAATGGGGGCATAGGGCATTTCTGGAGTGGCGTTAAGGGGGCATTTAATAGAGCACTCTGCCTCCTGAAATGCCGTATACCTCCCTATATGCCATTCTGCCCCATAATATGCCTTTTAACCCCCTAAATGCCAGAGTGGCATATAGGGGTATAAGGCATTTCTGGAGGCAGAGTGCTCTATACAATGCCTTTTAACTCCCTTAATGCCACTCTGCCTCCTGAAATGCCTTATACCTACCTATATGCCACTCTGCCCCATAATATGCATTTTAACCCCCTAAATGCCAGAATGGGATATAGGGGTATAAGGCATTTCTGGAGGCAGAGTGGCACATAGGGGGTCAAAAGGCATACCATGGGGCACAGTGGCATATAGAGGGTTAAAAGGCATATCATGGGCCACAGTGCCATATTGGGGTGGCAAGCCTGGGGGCAGATGTGCGTAACTGGGGGACAGGTTGGAAAATACAAGAAATAAAAACAAAAAAAATATTTTTCTCAATCATAGCTTTTATTAAAAAAAATAGTTTACATGAATTAACATTTACTGGTAAAACTTTTTTCCTTTGGGGTCGTCTTATATTCAGGCTTTTTCTTTTTTTCCTAAGTTAATATTCAGATTTTGGGGGGTCGTCTTATAATCGAGCAAATACGGTAATCTGAAAATATCACTGTTAATAGAATTGTAACACAATGATAGACAATATTGGAAATAAGTCTGACAGCGCTGCTGCTCCTGCAAAATATTTCATAATTTCAAAAGACCACAAGGGGGAATAGAATTAAATAGAACTATGGGAACAGCTGCATCCAGAGATGACCATCAGCTGACCTGAAATGAACAATATCTAAAAGAGATAAAAGATAATGCTTCAATTAATATGTATATATACATATATATATATGTATGAGAATGTCTAATGTATAAGAAAATATCTTTTTTGAGAACAACTTAGATGCCCTAGAAAGAGAGAAGGGTCATCTAGGGTCAAATGAGGTCTGACTATGAGACAAAGATCCCGATCCCCCACAGCACTGCAGGGGACCTGGATCCTCCTGTCTGGTAACCTCAGCTGCTGCCGGCACTTTCACCGGGCATCTATCACCAAGCGCGGGCGAAAGTGCCGGCACCAGCTGAGGTTGTCTTCACGCATTGCGCATACCTTCCACGGCTGCCAGAGAGGAGAACTTCCCTGCCTGCCAGCCAGGGAACATCCGCTCGCTACTTCTTGTACTTCCGCCATAGCTTCTATGACGCAGCACCGGCGTCACATGACCTTCCTGTGCTCATAGAAGTTCTGTTGGAACACACTCTGCCCCCACCAGACACGAAAAGCACTGGTAAGTCGGGGGGGGGTTTAGAGTGGCATATAGGGGGTTAAAGGGCTTTTCTGGAGGCAGAGTGGCATACAGGGGGTTAAAAGGCATATCATGGGGCACTAGGAAAGGTAGTGAGATTGTATTTACGCTGCGCTCGTTTCAGAACCGTGAGGGTGGGTCCTATGGTGGGGTGCGGACGCACAAGAGGGATCCAAAACGTATCCGCCACCCAAGGCACGACCGGGATGGGAATATTAAAGAAAGAGGCCTCCAGCTGTACCCAAAGCGCAGGGGCGCCATGCGTCCATTCCACCACTCTCCGCAAGTGCGACGACACCCAGTACCCCTCTATATGGGGCAAGCCCATACCTCCTGCAGTTTTAAACCTAGTCAGATACTGATACGCCAATCTGGGTGAGGTGGTGGACCAGATATACCTGGCGAAGGTCCTGCGACAAGACTTAAAAAAAGGCCTTAGGAATAAGAATGGGGAGAGATTGGATCAAATACAATAAACGTGGTAGAATATTCATTTTAAGGACTCCCATCTTACCAAACCACGAGATAGGTTGATACGACCATTTCCACAAATCCGCAGGGCATGATGACAAAAGAGGCAAAAAATTGCGAGCATAAAGGTCGGTAGGGTTCGCTGTGATGGCAATCCCCAAATACTTAATGTGGTCGTCCGACCAGCGGAACGGGTGGTTTTGGGCGAGAAGGGAGCTAAGGGTAGGAGGGACGTTACTACCTAGAACTTCTGATTTTTGCAAATTAATTTTGTAATTAGAAATGGCAGATAAAATGTCAAGTTCGGAGATGACATGAGTAATGGAGTTGCCAGGGTTGGTGACAGAACACAGCATATCATCGGCATAGATAGCTAGTTTGTGTTCTATCCCCCATACCGTGACCCCCTTAATGAAGGAATTAAGACGTATGGCATTGGTTAGCGGCTCCAACGTAAGAATAAACAGGAGCGGGGACAGGGGGCAACCTTGCCGCGTGCCATTGGAGAGCATAATCGTGTCAGACAGGGTCCCATTAACACGGACACGCGCCGAAGAACGTGTGTAGAGAGCCCTAATCTGTTGGACAAAGCCGGGGCCTAGTCCCACAGCCTCGAGGAGTTTGAACAAAAACGTCTAGGACACTCTATCAAACGCTTTTTCAGCATCCATAGAGATCAGCAATAGGGGAGTGTCCTGATGTCTAGCCAAAGTAATTAGATTCAGAACTTTAATGACGTTGTCCCTAGCATCCCGCCCGGGCACGAACCCCACCTGATCCTCGGTATCAATTTAGGAATAAATGGTTGTAGCCTCAAAGCAAGGACCTTCGCCAGGAGCTTCAAGTCAGTGTTTATGAGTGAGATTGCCCTGTAACTGCTACAGAGCTCAGGATCCTTCCCCGGCTTGGGAAGAACCCGTGACGTGAGCAGTGTTAGACTGGAAGTCCAGGGGGGCGCCCCCGGCCATCGCACTGAATAGAGAAATCAGGTAGGGCCCTAGAATGGGCAAAAATTTCTGGTAATAAAGGGGAGTGAACCCACCCGGCCAGGGCATTTCCCCCTAGGCATGGATTTGAGTGCGCTGGCATCGTTATAGGAGCATCCAAGTCCCGTTGCGCTTCCTTCGGGAGTTTACAGTGAAGATGTTTCGCCAAGTAGGCGTCGGAGAGGTCAGACAGGGACGGATGCGCGGCCTGATTGGGAGGTAAATTATATAAATTAGTGTAAAAATATTGAAAGCATTTGGCAATCTCACTAGTTTCATGGTGGAGGGCGCCCCCGGAGTCCCGCACCTTAGGAATAAAGGTGGCGGTCCGTTTTGCCCGCAACGCCCGGGCTAGCAACTTCCCGAGCTTATCACCCAGTTCATAGAAAAGACTCCTAGTAGCCAGAAACTGCCTCTTCACTCGAGAGTCAAGAAGAGCCAAGAGACGGCATCTGAGAGAGGTCAGCTGGGCCAGGTCCAAGGAGAGTTTATGCCGGATTTCAAGGTCTGCAATTTGTCTTGCCACCGAAACAATAGACAATTGGTCCGCCCGTTTGAGCTTAGCTCCCAATTGAATGAAATGACCCCTAATGACAGCCTTATGGGCCTCCCAAAGTGTCGGGATTGGAGTTCCCTCCAAGTCATTTTCGGTAAAATGAAGTTTAAGATGATTGGAGAAGTCATCGACATGAGCGGGGTTATCCAGCAAATTCTCATTAAGACGCCAGCACCATTGCCTCTTGGGGGCATGGGGCAGGCCGAGAACAAGGTGAATGGACGCATGGTCGCTAAGAGTCTGGGAGCCAATAGAGGTGGAGCGCAGGTAAGAGATGTTTATGTGAGATAAAAAGAGCATCTATACGCATATATCTGTCATGTAAAGAAGAGTAGAACGTATAGTCACGGGTGGTCGGGTGTTGGGATCTCCAGGAGTCCGCCAGCTGATTCAAGAGCAACATGCGTTTAACGCGTTTGATTTTCGAATACGGGATGTGTGATCTGCCGCCGGAGCAGTCCAGACGCGGGTCAAGCACCATGTTGAGGTCGCCCCCAAAAATGGTGAGACCCTCCTGATAGTCTGCCAATCTAGAGAGTATCTTCACCAAAAACGGGACCTGGTCCCTATTGGGGGCATAAACAGTGGCCAAAGTGACCCTATGTGATCCAATATAACCTTTGAGAAATAAGCCTCTACCCTCCTGCTCGCAACCCCTTTAGTCTTGGAAGAGGGCAAACTAGCAAAATAAGCGGAGTGAAAATATTTATTTGTTAACGTAAATTGTTTAGAGGAAAGGAAATGTGTTTCCTGGAGAAACGCTATATGAGTATGAGAAGACTGTAAAGTATAAAGCAGTTTGGACCGCTGTTGAGGTTTATTGAGACCCCTAACATTTAGGGATGTAACCTTGAGTGAGTCTAGAGACATAGCACAATATCAGAGAGGCTAAGACAAGAAAATGGCATCACATAGAACACGTCATGCATGGTTCTCCACCGGGTAGGGAACGGGTAACAGAAAACAGGCAAAAGAAACCCAAAAAACAAATCAAACCTAGGCAAAAGTTAAGCCCGATGCCTAAGCATCCAATTGTGAGCCGAGGGACCAAGAACATGGTCAGTAACCCATCCCATGCCCGGATAGGGGAAGGAGGGCAGGCTCTGGTGGGGGTATGTGTGGGTGCATTACAAACTGCAGCCTCTCCGATAAGCACCCGAAGGTGCGAATGTGGCAAAAAAAACGTGGCACAGAAAACTACACTTATATATCCATGGGAGCACAGATAAATATGTCTCAAAAGAGCCGAGGAGTAAAGCTAACAAAACCGGGAATGACGCGGTGAGGCATAGGGCCTCGAACTAGGTGGTCGAAAGTGGCATAACAGGGGTATGTAATGCAGTGTAATGTGTGAATAAAGCGTAATGTGTGTGCAATGCAACTCGTGTTGATACCATACATCAAGGCAGAAATCATACATAAAAAGAAAATCGAGGCGGAAAACAAAACACAGAACGCGCGGTAAAACAAACAGTAACTAAAAACCGAAAAACCAGTCCGGGCATGAGCCATGGGGCATTAAGGTGGCGGTCGATGGAAAAGAGGAAATGTCACATACCGCCTAGACGAATCCATCACCCGCTATAAAAAAGTCTGCAACCGGGATGGTGAGAGTTGTAGATCCACGGGTGATGCAGACGTCCCCAAGGCAACGATGAGCGGACACGGTAAAAAGACGGAGGGTGGCAAAATACTCCTCGAATCCAGAAGGTGAGTGGACAGAGCTACAGCGCCACTGGAAAGACGAGAAGGGATCCAGGTGAGGATCACGGACGCGGTGACTTTTGACGCTTGTGTCTCCTTGGCTTGGGGGACCATTCCAGTGAAGGATCCTGAAGAGGCTGAGGAATCTCGAAAGAAGGCTCCCAATCTGGTACATGAATTTTAGGCAGACCAAGGGCATCCAGGAACGCCGGTACATCTGAGACCTGACGAACGATGTGGGTAGCAGAGTCCTGGCGAACAACAAGGGCAAACGGAAAGCCCCATTGGTATGGTTTTGGAAGTGTCCCATAGAGCCGTCAGGGGTTTCAGGAGTCTCCTATTTCGCAGTGTGATGGGAAACAAGTCGGGGAATAGATATACCGTATTGGCTCGAATATAGGCCGCACTTTTTTCCCCCACTTTAAGTTTTTAAAGTGGGGGTGCGGCCTATATTCGGGGTCTAGCGCCCGACGCCCGGGACATGCAGTCCCGGGCGCCGGGCAGGCAGCGGGGTTAAGATACAGATCCCCCGCAGCGGTGCAGGGGACCTGCATCCTTCTCCCCGATACGCTCAGACAGCCTCCCCTGCCAGCACTTCCCACGGGGGGGGGGGGTGCCGGCACGGGAGGTTATCTAAGCGTTTTACCTCTGCCCACCCCCGACTTACCGGAGCAGACTCCCGGGTGTCTTGCGGGGCCGGCGGGAGACATTTACGCAATACGCAAATGCAACTTCCGGTAACGGTACCGGAAGTTGCATACGCGTATTGCGTAGATGTCCCTCGCCGGCCCTGAAGACACCCGGGAGTCTGCTCCGGTAAGTCGAGGAGGGGGGGCAGAGGAGGACAGCGGCAGCGGATCTCGGGGAGGGAGGGCAGCGGATCTCGGGGAGGGAGGGCAGCGGATCTCGGGGAGGGAGGGAGGGAGGGAGGGCAGGCAGCGGATCTCGGGGAGGGAGGGAGGGCAGCGGATCTCGGGGGGGGAGGGCAGCGGCAGCGTATCGCGGGGAGGGAGGACAGCGGCAGCGTATCGCGGGGAGGGAGGACAGCGGCAGCGTATCGCGGGGAGGGAGGACAGCGGCAGCGGATCGCGGGGAGGGAGGACAGCGGCAGCGTATCTCGGGGAGGGAGGACAGCGGCAGCGTATCTCGGGGGGGAGGACAGTGGTAGCGTATCTCGGGGAGGGAGGACAGTGGCAGCGTATCTCGGGGGGGGAGGACAGTGGCAGCGGATCTCGGGGAGGGAGGACAGTGGCAGCGGATCTCGGGGAGGGAGGACAGTGGCAGCGGATCTCGGGGAGGGAGGACAGTGGCAGCATATCTCGGGGAGGGAGGACAGTGGCAGCATATCTCGGGGGGGGGCAGAGTGGCAGCATGTTTTTTTTGGTGCTTTTTTAAAGAAAAAAACTTTTTCTTTAAAAAAGCACCAAACTTTTAGGGTGCGGCCTATATACGGGGGCGGCCTATATCCGAGCCAATACGGTATGTCGGAATCCTGCCATTTAAGGACCGGACGAGAACAGCACTTACGCATGATCTGGTCCGTAAGAGGATAGTCGTGTAGACGACATATAACATCTCTCGGGGGACCGCCGGAGTCTCCTCTGGGACGCAGAGCTCTGTGAGCCCTATCAAACTTTATCGGTGTATCCGGGGGCCTCTGGAGCAAGTCGTTAAATAGATGTTGTAGAGCTGGAGTAATGTCTTCTGGCGATACCGACTCTGGTAGGCCCCTGACCCGGATATTATTCCTCCGGCCCCTGTTATCCAGATCCTCTAGTCTCCGTGAGAGGAGTTTAATCGTTCGGTTTGGGAGGAAAAGTGTTGCGACAGGAGATCTACCGTGCCCATAATGCGCACAATATCCTCCTCCGTAGTGGTTATTCGTTCTCCTAACTGCCGAACATCAGAACGAATTTCAGAAAGTGTCTCACGCATACCTTGTGTAGCCTTTTCGATCAGGGGTATCATTTCGTCTTTCGTTGGTAGGAGCTTTAATACTTGACGAATAGCTGGGTCCTCCGGATGGGATACTTCAGAGGCATTGTCATCCACACCGTCCTCGTGGGAGCTGGCGGGAGAAGGCGCCATCTTGGAAGCAGAATCGTCGTACTCCGGATCAGACAGTCCCTGAAAATATTTCTTGACCGAGGTATGTGACCCTTTTTCTTTCAGCGGTTGTGTTCTGGGGGTGCCAGGCAGTCGGTTGTGCTTCCCCATTGCGAAAAAAGCATAGAAAAATTGCACTGGTAGCGTAATATAACGGAGAGAAACTGCAGAGCTCAAAGCCTAAGCAGCCATCTTGTTGAACAGCAAGCCACGCCCCCCCAAAAGAGACATACTCTACCCATGTATATGGGGTGTTTCTGAATACAAATCACAAGTAGTTTCAGTAATTTCATGTTCCCATTGGGAAAAAATGCTGAAATACTGTCTTTGGATAGAATGGGTTTTTTTTAAAATGAAAAAAAATGAAATTTTACTGCAATGTTTAGGACAGACTGGCACTAAAATGGTTAAAGTGTTGAAATACTCTTAGTAAAATACTTTGGGAGCTAGATTCATTTTTCTCTGCCGCCGTTCTTCATCCGCTGCTCCACTTTGCCAATCACTTCATTGGCTCCCCATACCCTTCAGAATCAAATTTAAACTTCTGACCCTTGCTTATAGAGCCCTCAACAACTCTGCACCCCTTTACATCTCTATCCTCCTATCCAAATACACCCCTACCTGACCCCTTCGCTCCTCTCACGACCTGTGGCTATCTTCTACTGTTACCTCTTCCCACTCCCGTATTCAGGGTATTTCACCCGCGCCGCACCCCTCCTGTGGAATTCACTTCCCTGTTCCATCAGACTTTCTGCCTCATACGCAACTTTCGAAACTTCTCTGAAAACCCATCTTTTCATGGAATTGTACAACATTCCTTCCCATTACTCCCAACCATCATCATAATCAAGCCATGAACAATCAACAGCTTCAACACATCATCGGAACCAGATCAACTCATCCCCATCCAAGCAGTCGTCTCCTATTGTCTCACTTCCCCCTCAACCACCACAGATTGTAAGCTCGCAAGAGCAGGGCCCTCTTCTCCTTTGCACCAGTTTGTTATTGTATGTGTTTCTAAATTGTTCTACTGAGTGTAACATTGCTGCAGAATCTGCCGGTGCTTTATAAATAAATGTAATGTAATGTAAAAGGGGCTCACTTCAACGGCTAACCAGCAGGTGGCGGTATTTATCAGTTGGTATGGTGGGCCCTCTAAGCTGGTGATCAGCGGCTAGGGGGTTAAAACATTTGGTTGCTGCTGGTGTTGGCTGCAGGTGACAGGGTTGCCAGATTTTCTCCCATTTGGGGTATTGATGTCTGTTAAGTTTACGATGTGACGTTATTATATTTATCCACTCATATTAACAAATGTTTCTATTTCATGTTAATAAAACTGTGGCCTTCTCAATCCAATAAAAGTTGGCAGTGTCGTTCCTCAATGGTACTAAATATTTGGGGAAGGGTACTTGGACGTCCCTAAGTCATGTGTTTGATCTTAGCTTGTTACTTCATTAATCCTGACTTCTGGTACCCCAACCTTGGTTAGTTATTCATTATTCCTGACTTCTGGCACCCCGACCTTTACTTCTCCTCGATTCTGACTCATTTATATATTTATTTAGTATGAAAATTTAGAAATTTTTCACAGTTTTGCCTAAAAAAGCCAATGCAAATTAAAAATCAAACCAAAATATATTTGAGCATTTGTCCTGATTTTGGAATGCCTTGTATTTTCATTTATTTTGGTAGTTAGAAGGGTAAATATGAAAGATATGCTATCACTGCTTCCGAACTAGATGTTTTTGTAACACATTTTATTAACAATCCAAGGAATGGCAGACAGTTTCACAAGGTTGTACAGTTTTTGCTCGTATGGACTATATCCCCCAAGTACCAATGCACATACAACTCTATTCAGTAAGGAGTGAGGGTGAAGGCGTAGTAGGGCTCAAGACCCTATAACCTGCCTTAGAAACATACATACTGTATAGATGGTTGATGAAATAAACAAAATAAACAAACCACAGAACATATGATTAACATTGCTGTCTCCTTCCAGAAATACCTGGAAATCTGTTGGCATCTGCGTCTCAGTCCACCCCAACCCTCAAGAAGTCCTGAGTGCAGCCATTCCTCTCCCATCCTTCACGAATCCTCTGTCAGATGTCGTCCCCCTGATGGACTTGTTTGACATTCCAATATTCCGTATATTGGCTTGGTAAATAACTTGGAGGTCACAGGAGATAGCGGTTGCGCATAGAGGAGAAGAAAGTCACAGTAATATAATGTGTGGCTGGCACCGTGTGGTAAAGAGTTAAGAAAAGGATACTCACATTTTTGGGGGACTTAAGCAATTAATCCCACAAAACTTGCATGGGCGATACAATCCTCGCCTGGGGATATCTTTAGCAGCAGTCCTGTGTAGTTCTTTTTTTTGGTTCTCAGGCTAAGGTGCACATAAAAAGTTAAACAGAAATAGGCATAGTGCTTTCTGTATATATAAAATGAATAAAACAAATAAAAACAGTTCACTATATACTCACAATATGGTGAGCAATAAATGGATTGCTCACACCTTCTGGCGTAGGTGGAATGATCCCCACCAAGGATTTAAACTTGCTTGTTTAAAACATTAAAAGGATACCAGGAGCAGAAAAGAATGGTTTTTAAAAAAACTTATTTATTTTCAGCTTTCTGGTTAAAAACCATTAAAAGGTCAATAAAAATAGCACATACACGTTTCACCTACTAAATAGGCTTCCTCAGAGTGTCTAAAAGAGCTCCTGGCACTGAAATCCTTATATAATAAATTCAAACAGTGTGAAATTGACATCTTAATTAAGAGGTGTGGCTTATGACATCAGCAGTAACAATTCACATGTTTAAAAATATAAGGTACAATAAAAATAGCAGGAAATAAAGTAATTTACAAAGTATATACACATCTGATATATGATGCCCATGGTAAAAAAAACTTAATTTTGAATAGTCAGTAAAAAACAAATTATTTATATTTTTAAAGATAGCTCTTAATGTTAACAAACAACATAAAAATATGATTTTTTTAATTTTACAGAGAAGTAAAACTTAAAACAAACTTAAATCTAATAAATAATCCTTAAAATTAGTAAAATTAAGTAAATTTACTAAAACTGCCGTTTTTTTGTAAACAAAGCAGAGGATCTTGGGAAATGTAGTTTCCGACATTTTTTTAAATTTTTTTTTATTATTTTTTTTTATTATTTGATTTATTTATTTATTAATTTGGGGGGGGGGGTTGAAAAATAATAGTATTGTGACAACTCTGTATATAAGAGACAGGTGGTTAGTACTTAAAGTGACAGAAGGCAATAAAATAGTAAAACCATAAAACAGAAAAAAATCATAAGAGAACTATACAATGATAAGGACATTGTCATTAAGCCCGCTGATAAAGGTGGGGGGTTGGTAATTTTAAATAAAATACAATACAAAAAAATAACCCCTGTAATCTATTTTTTACCCAAAATCCATAAAGATGAGAAAAAAACCCCCAGGGCGCCCCATTGTATCAGGAGTAAATTCTATCAGAATTCATAAATATTATTCTCCAACCAGTCGTAAAAAAGACAAAAGCATATCTGAAAGACACGATTAATTTACTGCAAATATTAGATAATTTTATGTGGGAACCGCATTTTATTTTGGTCACATGTGACGTACAATCTTTATACACTATTATCCGTCACGATTTAGGTTGTCAAGCTGTAAAAAACATACTTGAAACAAATGAGGATTTTTCTGCTAATTTTATAGATTTTATTAATGAAGCTCTTTTATTAATTTTAGAAAATACCGTATTGGCTCGGATATAGGCCGCCCCCGTATATAGGCCGTACCCTAAAAGTTTGGTGCTTTTTTAAAGAAAAAGTTTTTTCTTTAAAAAAAGCACCAAAAAACATGCTGCCACTGTGCCCCCCCCCGAGATATGCTGCCACTCTGTCCTCCCCACCCGAGATATGCTGCCACTCTGTCCTCCCTCCCCCGAGATACGCTGCCACTCTGTCCTCCCCCCAACCCCCGAGATACGCTGCCACTCTGTCCTCCCCTCCCCCCCGAGATACGCTGCCACTCTGTCCTCCCCCCCGAGATATGCTGCCACTCTGTCCTCCCCCCCGAGATACGCTGCCACTCTGTCCTCCCCCCCGAGATACGCTGCCACTCTGTCCCCCCCGAGATACGCTGCCACTCTGCCCCCCCGAGATACGCTGCCACTCTGTCCCCCCCGAGATACGCTGCCACTCTGCCCCCCCTGAGATACGCTGCCACTCTGCCCCCCCCGAGATACGCTGCCACTCTGCCCCCCCTCGACTTACCAGAGCAGACTCCCGGGTGTCTTGCGGGGCCGGAGGGGGACATCTATGCAAATCGCGTATACAACTCCCGGTGCCGGCACTCAGCGGAAGTGCCAGCACCGGAAGTTGTATACGCGTATTGCGTAGATGTCTTCCGCCAGTCCCGCAAGACAGCCGGCAGTCTTCTCTGGTAAGTCGGGGGGGGGGGGTATCGTGCGGACGCTTAGACAACCTCCCGTGCTGGCACGGGAGGCTGTCTGAGCGTATCGGGGAGTAGGATGCAGGTCCCCTGCACCGCTGCGGGGGATCTGTATCCTAACCCCGCTGCCTGCCCGGCGCCCGGGACTGCTTGTCCTGGGTGTCGGGCGCTAGACCCCGAATATAGGCCGCACCCCCACTTTAAAGACTTAAAGTGGGGGAAAAAAGTGCGGCCTATATTCGGGCCAATACGGTAACTATTTTTGGTTTGATGATTCCTTTTATCTACAACTTACAGGCACTGCTATGGGAACCAAGTTTGCACCAAGTTATGCCAATCTATTCATGGCAAACTGGGAAAATGAGATGATCTGGACTAATAACCAGTGGAGTGCAAACTTGGTTACCTATAGCAGGTATATAGACAATATATTTTTTATCTGGGATACAGATACCCCTGTTTTTAAATCACAAGCACATTTTTTTAAAAAAAAAGACTGGTGGAGAAAAACTATAATGCACAGAAAATACAGAACACCATAAACAATATAGAAAAAACTGACAGAAAAGAGTTGATCAAATACAAAGATAACCTTAAGGAAGATAACTTCATTTTACCTATAGTGACAGATTTTAATAACAAGAACAAAACTTTTAAAAGGTTTATTAAGAAAAACTGGGACATTCTAAAAGAAGATGATGTTTTAAAAAATATACTCCCTAATGAACCTAAAATTGTTTTTAGAGGAGCACCAAATTTAAAGAAGCTTTTAACTAAAAATTACACACGTAACACAAAAGAAATAAAAGGGACATTTTTAAATGAAGAAAAAGGTTTTTTCAAATGTAATACATGCTTAGCCTGCAAGTCAACCAATAAAACACAATGCAGACAAGGTTCTTTTAAATCTAATATCACACAGAAAGAATACAAGATAAATGAATGTATAACTTGCAACACTAAATATGTTATTTATTTATTAGAATGTCCTTGTGGATTACAATATGTGGGTATGACGACCAGATGTTTAAAAGTGAGAATAATGGAACATTGTCAAAACATTACAAGTGGCGTCACTACCCACAGTGTCTCTAAACATTTTTTAAAGCATAACAAAGACCCCAATCTTTTAAAATTTTTAGCGATTCAATACTTAGCACATATAGTAAGGGAGCCAATGGGCATCCTTGACGGGTTCCGTTTTTTATAGGAAACCAATCAGAATCTAACATACGTCCAGTTACTTTAGCTGTTGGATTAGAATATAGTGTCATAACATAGTCTTTAAATATACCATTAATACCAAAATTTAATAATACTTCCTCTAAGTATGACCAGTTAACCCAGTCAAATGCTTTTTCAGCATCGAGGGATAGAATTGCAGATTTGGTTTGATCGTTATTAACCTTATGGATTATATTCAAGATTTTACGGTAGTTATCAGCTGCGCTTCTTCCTTCCACAAACCCCGTTTGATCTCTATGCACAATAGAGGGGATAACCTGTTTCAATCTTTGAGCTAGAATATTTGAATATATTTTAGAATTCAAACCCTGTACGTTCAGTGTAAGCAACTTAAGGAACATTTTTATTGTGAGAAAAATATATAGCTCTGATTAACTTGTCTCTCCCATAGTCATCATTCATACTCGCCATACACTCATTATCATTTAAACACTCCATCAGGATTGCACCCAGAATATTAACTGATGTGACTAACCCTAATATTCCTGTAGCCACCACAGGAACTAGTGAAATAGGGAGGAGGAAGTTAACTATATTACCATTTAAAAAAGGAAAGGAAAAAAAAAACAAAAACAAAAAAAAACACTACATGTGTTATGTGAAAATTAATAAAGTAAATAATAAATTATATAATTAGTAAAACTAATCAATGAAGTGAAAAAATGTACATATCATTACCGTATTACCATGTGAAGTGTGACACATGTCGTGAGCCGTGTGGGGAGAAAAAAAAAAAAAAGTAAATATAATATAAAATAGGTAGAAGTGTTCCAATAAATATGTGTATAGTACATAAAATATCTAAAATATCTAGATTTATTCAATGGTGAAGTCCCTCCTAAAGCTTAATCCCCTTAATTAAGTGCTATTATATGTGCAAAGTGAACTTGATGTAGGTTTAAATAAATATATAAAATGTTTATCTTTGTCCTATGTGTATGTCCTCCTTAACTTCTTCATATTAATTGTGTGCTACTGTTAATATTAGCAGGGCTTAGTGTAATTATTAAATATGTGTATACATTATCTATATATCTATATTTATCCAGGATGTGTATTCCTTCTTAATTTGTACTACTATATGTGGTCAGTGTGAAGTAAGTGTTGATTAGTGCACTATGTGAGAGAAAAAAAATAAAAAAAATCTCCTGTTATGTACCATCTGGTATCATAGCCCAATGAGTCATTTTATCCCTAGCTGAAACCTTGTCTCTAAACTGATATACCGTATTTTTCGCTCCATAAGACGCAGTTTTTTTCCTCCCAAAGTAGGATGAAAAATCAGCCGCGTCTTATGGAGCGAAGATGCAGGCAGGGAGGGGGGGGGCAACGATATACTCACCAAAAGTGTCCCGGACAGTCTCTGTCTCGCTTCGCCGTCCAGGGGAGGTCTTCATCTGGAGACCACCGCCCAGTAGCGTA
The DNA here is from genome assembly GCF_027358695.1 of Spea bombifrons. Classification (NCBI taxonomy): domain Eukaryota; kingdom Metazoa; phylum Chordata; class Amphibia; order Anura; family Pelobatidae; genus Spea; species Spea bombifrons. Next base: position 8,512,369 of record NC_071099.1, read on the forward strand.
CCTAGCGGGGGGCGGGGGGGGCGGTCCGCACCGGGTGCCGCTCATCAGGGGGTGCCAACTTGCCGGCACCCGGCACCCCTCCAGAGACGGACAGTAATGTCCGCCGCTGGAGGAGCAGGCTTGCAAGAGAGCGGTATCGGAGGTCTTTAACAGACCTCCGGCTCCCTTGAGTGATTTTAAGCCGGTTCCCTTGAACCGGCTTAATATCACTCAAGGGAGCCGGAGGTCTGTTAAAGACCTCCGATACTGCTCCCTTGCGATCCGCGCGGCAACTGCTGCTGTGGGCGCGGCTTCAGTGCCGCCGGGATCTGACAACAAACCCCGGCGGCACTGAAGCCGCGCCCACAGTGCCCTCTGACCCGGAAGAAGACAGAAGAAGAGGAGCGAAGAGGAGGATTGCTGTAAGAAGAAGACTGCTGTAAGAAGAAAAGAGGTAGAAAAGAAGGTAGGAAATCATTCAGTAAAACTGAGTGACAGTGAGAGTGGATTGGTATGTGTGGAATCTGTGGATTGGTATATGTGTGGATTGGTATGTGTGGAATCTGTGGATTGGTAATGATGGTTCTTAATGCTGCTGTTGGCTATTGTTCATGTTAAGTTATTCAGTTATTGTAATAAATATTTTAGCCCATTTTTTAGCTCAAAATATTTTTTCCTTTTTTTTCTCCTCTAAAATCTAGGTTCGTCTTATCAGCAGGTGCGTCTTATAGAGCGAAAAATACGGTACATTATCTTTATATGTTATGATTAATGCAGTGGGGTAGCCCCATCTGTAGTTCACATTTTTAGACCTTAAAATTTGAGTGAGATCTTGAAAAGTTCTTCTTGCTGTTCTCGTGGACTTAGCGATTAAAAAAATACCTATCCCTTGGAGAGGAGGCAATCTGAGTAAAATTTTTTGGTAAAAATTAGATGTTTTGGATATTCACCTTAAAAACATTGACACAATTTTGGCGCAATTTCACACCATTTGAATTTATTATATAAGGATTTCAGTGCCAGGAGCTCTTTTAGACACTCTGAGGAAGCCTATTTAGTAGGTGAAACACGTACGTGCTATTTTTATTGACTTTTTCATGGTTTTTAACCAGAAAGCTGAAAATAAATAAGTTTTTTTAAAAACCATTCTTTTCTGCTCCTGGTATCCTTTTAATGTTTTAAACACGCAAGTTTATATCCTTGGTGGGGATCATTCCACCTACACCAGAAGGTGTGAGCAATCCATTTATTGCTCACCATATTGTGAGTATATAGTGAACTGTTTTTATTTGTTTTATTCATTTTATATATACAGAAAGCACTATGCCTATTTCTGTTTAACTTTTTATCTGCACCTTATCCTGAGAACCAAAAAAAGGACACAGGACTGCTGCTAAAGATATCCACAGGCAAGGATTGTATCGCCCATGCAAGTTTTGTGGGACTTATTGCTTAAGTCCCCATAAAATGTGAGTATCCATTCCTTAACTCTTTACCACACGGTGCCAGCCACACATTATATTACTGTGACTTTCTTCTCCTCTTTGCACAACCACTATCTCCTGTAGCAATTTCTATGTCAATTATCAGGTTGCAGTAATGCCTAAGTGCCAACCAGACCTGTCCAGTCCCCCTGAGAGCACCTCACAATCTGTGTACAAGAATCTCTTTGTACAGTAATGATATAGATAGTTGTGATGGTAAGGAAGGGGTAAATAATAAGTCAAGATGATTATTGGGAAGATCGCCACTGAGGGGGCGCAACACTTCAGCACTATAGCTCTTATAGAAACATAGAAACATAGAAACATAGAAAGTGACGGCAGATAAGAACCAGTAGGCCCATCCAGTCTGCCCAACCTCCGAGTACTTTCCTTTAGTACTTGCCCTTATCCTATATCTAGCTTGGCCTTATGCCTATCCCATGCTTGCTTAAATGACCTTACTGTATTAACATCTACCACTTCTGCTGGAAGGCTATTCCATGCGTCCACTACCCTTTCCGTAAAGTAATATTTTCTGATGTTACCATTAAACCTTTGCCCCTGTAGTTTATGGTTGTGTCCTCTTGTTGTGGTAGTATTTCTCCTTTTAAATAAACTATCTTCCTTTACCTTGTTGATTCCCTTTAAGTATTTAAATGTTTCTATCATATCCCCCCTGTCACGTCTTTTTTCCAGGCTATATAGGTTAAGATCCTTTAACCTGTCCTGGTAAGGTTTATCTTGTAATCCATAAACCATTTTAGTAGCCCTTCTCTGCACTTTCTCCAACATTTCTATATCCTTCTGGAGATACGGTCTCCAGTACTGTACACAATACTCCAAGTGAGGTCTCACCGGTGATCTGTACAACGGCATGAGCACTTCCCTCTTTCTACTGCTAATACCTCTTGCTATACAACCAAGCGTTTTGCTAGCATTACCTGCTGCTCTACTGCATTGTCTGTCTACCTTTAAATCCTCAGAAATAATTACCCCTAAATCCCTTTCCTCACATGTTGAGGTTAGGACAGTATCAAATATTCTATACTCTGCCCTTGGGTTTTTATGCCCCAGGTGCATTACTTTTCATTTATCTACATTAAGTGCCAATTGCCACAGCTCTGACCATTTTTCCAGTTTACCTAGATCGTTTGCCATTTGGCTTCTTCCTCCAGGAACATCAACCCTGTTGCAAATTTTTGTATCGTCAGCAAATAAACATACCTTTCCATCAAGACCATCTGCAATATCACTAATAAAAATATTAAAGAGAATGGGTCCAAGTACAGATCTCTGAGGTATCCCACTGGTAACAAGACCTTGTTCTGAATATACGCCATTGACTACAACCCTCTGTTTTCTGTCACTCAGCCACTCCTTAATCCATTCAACAACATTGGGATCTAAACCCAGAGATTGCAGTTTATTTATAAGTCTTCTATGTGGGACAGTGTCAAAGGCCTTACTGAAATCCAAATACGCAATGTCTACTGCACCACCGCGATCAATTACTTTAGTCACCCAATCAAAGAAATCAATAAGATTTGTTTGGCATGATCTTCCTGAGGAAAACCCATGTTGTTTTTGATCTTGAAACCCATGTGACTTCAGATGTTCCACAATACTTTCCTTTAACATTGTTTCCATTAATTTCCCCACTACAGATGTAAGACTAACTGGCCTGTAGTTGCCTGTCTCCTCCCTACTGCCTCGCTACTTTCCAATCCCCAGGGACAACTCCCGTTACCAATGATTCGTTAAATATATCAGTTAACGGTTTTGCTAGTACACCCCAAGCTCTTTTAATAACTTGGGGTGTATTCCATCAGGCCCAATCGACTTATTTGTCTTTACCTTAGACAGCTGAAGTAGAACCTCCGCCTCGATAAACTCACATATTTCAAATGATTCAATCTTTTTTCCCAACTGAGGTCCCATTCCTTCATTTTTATCTGTAAAAACCGAACAGAAATATTCATTGAGGCAGTCAGCTAAACCTTTATCATCTTCTACGTATATTTCTTTTGTTTTTAGTCTAACTAATCCTTGTTTAACTTTCCTTTTCTCATTTATATATCTAAAAAATGTTTTATCTCCCTGCTCTCCCGGCTGTTAGAGAGAACAGCTTTTTCCGGAAAGCCTACCTCTGAGTCAGCCTCCCCAACGTGCTCACTTAAAAGGGCAAATTTGTTGGGAGGGAGAGACTCTGGGCTGGCTTGCCTCTTCTCTTCCCCACTTATCTTATAAGTATGGCAAGATATGGTTGTGGGGTAGGTTGTACAGTTGTTGCAGGGCCGGAAAAGGTACATTGAACGAGTTAGGGGGTTGAGCATGTGTCCTACATATCGTATACCCCTATCCTCCCAAGTCAAGAACTTACCACCTGCTTCCTCTTGTTGAAAAAAAGGCTTTTTTGTGAAAGGTAGGTAATGAATATTAATGGATTACCCACACAGTGATTTGGGATATATTTTTGGCAGCATGCAGTGAAAAGGTGAGATTGTAGTAAGGAAAAAATTGTTGGTCTCTGAGCCAGTTAGTGTATGTAGAGGTTTGAGAGATCCAGTCTCCCCCCACCCCAGACAAGCTGGCCACATTGGCAGATTAAAGCCTCCCTTCTCTTTGGGGAGCCTATGTTTGACCAGACCTATCTTGGGCATTTTCCCCTGCCAGATAAATGTGGAGACTTTCCTATTATACAAACAGGCAGTAGGAGGAGTGGTAGTAGGATAGGGAGCATCTGAATCAAAGGAAAGCGATCATCTTTAACAAGTGTATCCTCCCAATAAATGACAGAGGGAGCTTATCCCATACTCTAAAGTTATGTGTTATGTTTCAAAGAGTTCATGTTTCTGCTCATAATTGAGAGGAAACAGTGAGGCGGGATCTTTGGGTTACATGATACCCAGGTGGGTAGTAGACTGGGAGGACCATCGAAAAGGACAGTTGAAAGAAGTCTTGTATGCCCACGGTGCATTCAAGAGTAGCGTCTCAGACTTGGTGTAATCAATCTTAAAGCCAAAAACTTGTTGAAAAGAGTCTAAAAGGTTTAGCAGGGTAGAAACAGGAGCAGATCGTCTGCAAATACCACATACTTCATTTCTGTCTGGTACCCTTCTCAAGGGTAAATGGCTGAGAATTGCAATTATCAGTGGAGACTATAGCTTGAGGCGTCATGTACATCTCCTCCACATAAGTTTGGAAAGTTTTACCAGTCAACCCTAGCCAGGACCATAAACAGAAAAGACCAGGCAACCCTGTCAAATGCCTTGTCAGCATCCAGGTTTACCAACATTGTAGGTTTTTAAGGGAAGTCTACCACTTTGATCAGCTAGGCTATTATGTTGCGGACGTGCCCTTCCAATGCAAAGCCCATTTGAACAAGGGATATTATAGAGGGTAAAATCTTACCCCACCTATCTGCCAATATCTTGTTCAGGATTTTACAATCAACCTTGAGGAATGAAATAGGCCTATAGGAGGCAAGCAGAAGGGGATCTCTATTTTCTTTAGGTAGGACTATCACCCGTGCCAGTGTGAAATCCGAGGGCAGGGATTCAGACTGAAATAGGGAGTTGCATACCTGCGCTAGGGGCCCAATCATTTCAGTTTTCAGTATTTTGTAGAATTCTGAGGGAAGGCCATCTGGGCCATCTGAGAGAGTAAGTGGATTTGGTTCGGATAGTTATCTTGGTCTCTTAGATCACTATGATCTCTCTCCTAAAGGTGCTTATAGTAGTGTAAAAAAACTTTGAATTATCTCTGGCTGACGCGTATGTGTAAGTCCTTCTTCCCCCTGATTGCTGCTATCAGTTATATGGCAGCTGTCAGTTTAATCAAAGACAATTTCTTCCCCTCTACCCCATATTTAGCCCTTGTGAAGGATAGATGGAGGGTCGAGGCCTCCTCAGCTTCCGGGATTCTTTTCTTTTTGGAATTGTATCAGAGGATTGGAGAAAGGCAGATGTGTTTCCTATATTCAAAAAGGGTTCAAACTCTTTGCCTGGAAATTATAGACCTGTGAGCTTAACTTCTATGGCTGAGAAAGTATTTGAAGGGATGATATTCAGGAATTCATTTGGAAAAACAGTGTTATTGGCAAAAATCAGCATGGTTTTATGAAACTAATTTGCATTCTATGAAGAAGTAAGTAGAAGTGTAGATCAAGGTGTTTTGCGTTGGATGTCCCATATTTGCTTAATTATAAGACAACCTGAATATAAAACTACCCTATAGGGAAAAAAGTTTTACTAGTAAATATTAATTCACATGTAAACTATTCTTTCATATTTAATAAAAACTATGATTGATAAAAATTATTTTTCTGTTTTTATTTCCTTTTATTTGCCACTCTGCCCCTAGATATGCCTTTTAATCCCCTATTTGCCACTCTGCCTCCCAGATATGCCTTATACACCCATATATGCCACTCTGCCCCCCCCTGACATGTATTTTAACCCCCTATTTGCCACTCTCCTCCGTGTATGCCTTATAACCCTTATATGCCACTCTGCCTCCCTGATATGCCATTTAACCCCCTACATGCCTCTCTGCCTCCAGAAAACTATTGAACCCTGCCCCCATGCCCCATGTGCATCCCATAAACGCTCATCGGCTGCGGGATGCGCACAGACAAACTCCGCTGCTGCCGGCACTTCCACCGGGACTTCTATGGTGGAGCACCGGAAGGTCACGTGATGCCGGCACTCCATCATAGAAGCCCCCATAGGAAGTGCAGGCAGCAGCAGAGGCTGCCAGAGAGGAGGATCCGGGTCCCCTGCAGCGCTGCGAGGATCTGGATCTTAGTCTTGTAATATTTGAGAAGACGACCTCGAATACAAGATGAGGGATATTTTTCACAGCATTTGCCTGAAAAAAACCTTGTCTTATGATAATACGGTAATCTATGCCAAGGTGTTTGACACGGTTCAACACAATAAGTTAGTATTTAAACTGAAAGAAATTGGTCTAGACGCAAATTCTTGTTCTTGGGTAGAACATTGGCTTAGTGAGTTGTCATAAATGGTAATTTTTCAAGCTGGACAAAAGTGGTAAGTGGTGTCCCTCAGGGTTCTGTTCTGGGACCACTTTTATTCAGCATATTTATACATGATCTTGCAATAGGCATTGAAATTCATGTTTCCGTGTTTCCAGATGAAACTAAACTCTGTAAAGTAATACAATGTGAGCAGGATATTACTATATTTAATGTAGATAAATGCAAAGTTATGCACTTTGGGGTAAGGAATGCACAAGCAATTTACACCCTAAATGTTAGTGAATTAGGGATAACAACAAATGAGAAAGATTTGGGAATTGTTATAGACAACAAACTAGGCAGCAATGTGCAATGTCAGTCAGCAGTTGCTAAGACCAGTAAGGTATTGTCATGTATAAAAAGGGGCATCAATTTACTGGATAAAAATATAATTTTGCCTCTTTATACATCAATGGTAAGACCACACCTTGAAAATTCTGTGCAATTTTGGGCACCTTTTCTAAAGAAGGATAATGTAGCACTGGAAAAGGTGCAGAGGCTGGCTACAAAATTAATAAAAGGAATGGAATACTTAACAAGGTTAACTAATTTAAATCTGTTTAGTTTAGAAAAACGGCGCCTCAGAAGGGATACGATAGCATTATATAAGTATATTCGGGGCCAATACAAACCATTGTCTGGAAACCTATTCGTAAACAGGACGAGAGCATGCATTTAGACTGGAAGAAAGGAGATTTAGTCTAAGGCAAAAGAAAGGGATTTTTGCAGTAAGGACAATAAGGATGTGGAATTCTCTGACTTCTCTGTTTTATCTCTGTACAGAGATTTAAACAGGATGAATAATTGCACAAACATAATATCCAGGGATATCATTTTTAATTATAGGGAAACAGCTTCTTGATCCAAGGAGAGATCTGACTGCCATTCTTGGGTCAAGAAGTATTTTTTCCCCCTAGTTTGCCTTCTTTTGGATCACCGGCAATTAACAGATGTGGGAAATGCTGAACTTGATGGACGCATGTCTTTTTTCAGCCTATGTAACTATGTAACTATTTAACTATGGCATTAAAAGTGTCCCTCGCCTTAAGAAATAGTTGTGTCATTTGTGTAGGGATTGGAGCACAGGGCAGAGAGACACCTGATAAGTTAGTAGATGCAAGACCAGGGTATGGTACAACACCAATGGTTTATTCCACTGAGCAGCAATAGACAAAAATGCAGTAACAGTACCGTACAGCAATCCGGGGTCTGGGGTAAGAGAGTATTAGCAAAGTTCATAAGAAAGCCAAGGTCAAAGTCCATATAATCCAAAAGCGAGTATCCAGCAATAAAGTATGGGAAATCCAGAAAGGGACTTGAACAAACAAGCACTGATTAAATAGTGCTGGGGGTTTAAATAGTCCGCCAAAACCTGGCTCATCCCCCCAGTCCTGCACTTACACCTCTGTGCACCACAAGTAACCATACTTATGGATGGTTTACTCCTGCACCGTACCAGTGTACAAACCTGAGCACCCGGCAAATGCAGAAAAATAGGGCAGAGGATTGCCTCTATTGTGAAATATATATATCATTTTTATTTCTGTCAATAGATACATGCTGAGCGCACTTTATGTATTTTTTGTATTCTTAGTTTCTAAGTGAAAGTTTGTTTTTTACAAAGTTTCTACCTAAATGGTCAAAGATTAGTTACTGTTTTGAATCTTTCATTTAAGATATATAAATTGCATGACGTTATGATTCATTTATTATATATTTACGTAATGCTAATTGATTACAGTGACAAAAGCATGCTGAAATATAACTAATAGACAACAAGAAATTGTATACTAAATTTGTCAGAATTTGGTTTAACAAAAAAATAAAAAAAATGGGCTGCTAAGTCTAAAATGCCTGGGCCTATTTTTAGTCCCAGTCCAGGCCTGCACATGTGTATTCACACTTGCTCTTAGACACAAGCATCCTACCACACACTTACCCTTACAGACATACACCTACAATATGCCCAACTCTAATCCTTACTTGCCCTAACATACAAACTTTAACTCAAACAATCATGATTAAAACAAAACATCCCTCACTGGCAGGGTGATGGATGCCCCAGATTATATGTTTACCTTGGTATATGCAGCTTCCTTACAGGTGTTATTTTGTGTACTTTATTTGGTCCCAAAATGATTCATAATACTCATTTCCTTTCTTTCTTAAGAATTCTAAGATGTATTTTCAGTTTTGTATCTTGCACGTAGCTGGTCCAGGTGTGGTTCATGTGGCTTACAAAACAAAAAAAGTCACTAGATTGTTTTTTTAGTTATATAAGCAGATGTGAATACACCATTTGTTTTTTACTCAATATATGTTTCAAATGCAATCTTAATATACATGTTGTTGTGTTAGACAACAATCTTCAGGAACGATAGGCTGATTGTTTTCCTCTCTGAATGAGAAAGGTAAGCAAGAGATAAAAGGTAAAGGTTATGGACCTAACATTACAGAAAAATCTCTATTATGTCTTTTCTAAATACTGATTAACTGAAAATACTAAAACAACACACTTAAGACTACCATGTACTATGGGCAATCAGTGCTAGTCATTCACAAAACAAAGAGAGTTGGGCATTTCCAAGTCTCTTCCTCAAGACAACTTGTGTTTCCCTATAATATTTCTTAAATGGTTAAATGAACATTGGATGTTTCTTTTGATATAAGCCACTTAATTGCACAAGTACTGTCAGGAACCTTGCCAGGTCAGGAAAGAGTCTCAGCTCGGGTTAACGGTTAAATCAGATTCAAGGTCTTTATTCATAATGAGAACCAAATTCAAGAGGTAAATAAGGCACACAGTAATCCAGAAACAGATGAGTTAATCCAGGGCAGGCAAGTTATATCTCTTGTTGCAGACAATTCATAAAGCAAAGCATAACATAACAAACATGAAAGTTCATAGTGTGGAGCCTATGAGAAAATCCAAATGGAGCTGTTGTAGAAACAACAGCCTAAGAAAGCAGGTAGGCAGATATACACTGTCGAGTCAGCTTATGAGAGCAGGTAGGCAGATATACAACAGTGAGTACAGTTCTCTTCTCCAGAGTTAATAGCTGAACGCCAAGTGATATATTGGTGCTAATAGGAGTACTGGACTCTGTAGCAGGTGTCACGACGATGAGCAGAATCAACGAAGCAGAGTTGGAGTTCCAATAAGGCTTCAATGGAACCAGGTTCTTTAGTCAGGTAAGTGCAGGTAAATCACAGGAGATCAGGAGCCAGATTACACAGCAGGACTGTAAGGTCATGTAAAGGCGTCTAACAAACAGGGGAGTGTCCAGATATAGGCCTGGTCATTAGGTCAGGTGTGAATGACATAGGCTTCAAGTGAGGGAGGCAGGGTAATAAAGCCTGTTGGTTAGGTCAGGTGTGGTAATGGCATAGGCTTCAGGTGGGGGAGACAGATATAGCCTAACCAAACACAGCTGAACATAAATACACAGACCATGGATTGAATACATAGCGAACGAAGGGTTACTTGAACTACCTACGGGTGCCTTGGGCGCCCTATTAGGCACCATATGCAGGTAAGGCTTGGGTAGATGCTTGCTACAGGAGTAGCCAGAGGCAGAGCTGAACAATTACTGGAATATTAAAGATCCAACACCAGACTGCGCTGCAATTCCAATTACTCACATCAAGTAGAAAGAGCCGAAGTGGCAAGTAACTGAATGCTGATGGTACCAAACAGTAATCAGTGCTGTAATAATATTTCAGCCAGAGTTCATGCACAGAATAAGAGTGCCTTATACAGGTATCAAAGAACAAGGCAAAAACATGAATAATGAAACCAAGGCAGTATCTGAATCGAGGGAATCAGTCAACCACACATTTAGTATCATAGGTCTAAGGCAGGATACAATGTTCCGCAGAGCTGGCCCTTTGCTGACCCAAGACATACTCCTACAGGCAGGTAGTAGCACAGCAGCTCGCGCTGTGTTTGAGCTGTATTAAGAACAGGATGAGTCTTCGCTATGGTACATGAGTTGCATGGGACTGTGTGTGCATCTGGGTGTGTTCATGTCTGGGTATCTGAATATGTTAGTGTGTCTGGGTGTTAGTCTCTGTGTATGTTAATGTGCGTCTGGGTATATTAGTGTATGTATCTGTGTTTATCAGGGTATGTGTCTGGGTATGTTAGCGTATGTGTATGTGTATGTGTCTGACTGTGTGTGTCACAGTATGTTAGTGTGTGCTTATGTGTATGTCTCTGTGTAATAGACTTGTGCATTCGTTTTTGTACCAACTTTGTTTGTAACGAAAATTGCCTGTTTTGTGTGTTTATACAAATCAACGATAACGAGGGTCACCTCCGACGAAACTGCATAAAACAAACTGCAAAGGTGCTGAAAATTCTTCATGCTTTGTGCATTCGTTTTGGTGACATTACAAGCCGTTTTGGTGCTCTTTGATGAGGTAAAGTGGGAGGGACTGTGTGTAGGAGGATGCATATTAATGACTGATAGGTAGAAGCTGCCAAAAAAATGGGATGGTTATGGCTGTGATTGATGGTCCAATAACCTGTGGGAGTTGTTCCTCACTTTAACTTTGACCAATCAGTATTTACAAAGGGAAGGGGCAAGTATTAGATATATACCGTATTGGCTCGGATATAGGCCGCCCCGTATATAGGCCGCACCTTAAAAGTTTGGTGCTTTTTTAAAGGTCAGGTGTGGTAATGGCATAGGCTTCAGGTGGCGGTGACAGATATAGCCTAACCAAACACAGCTGAACATAAATACACAGACCATGGATTGAATACATAGCGAACGAAGGGTTACTTGAACTACCTACAGGTGCCTTGGGCTCCCTATTAGGCACCATATGCAGGTAAGGCTTGGGTAGATGCTTGCTACAGGAGTAGCCAGAGGCAGAGCTGAACAATTACTGGAATATTAAAGATCCAACACCAGACTGCGCTGCAATTTCAATTACTCACATCAAGTAGAAAGAGCCGAAGTGGCAAGTAACTGAATGCTGATGGTACCAAACAGTAATCAGTGCTGTAATAATATTTCAGCCAGAGTTCATGCACAGAATAAGAGTGCCTTATACAGGTATCAAAGAACAAGGCAAAAACATGAATAATGAAACCAAGGCAGTATCTGAATCGAGGGAATCAGTCAACCACACATTTAGTATCATAAGTCTAAGGCAGGATACAATGTTCTGCAGAGCTGGCCCTTTGCTGACCCAAGACATACTCCTACAGGCAGGTAGTAGCACAGCAGCTCGCGCTGTGTTTGAGCTGTATTAAGAACAGGATGAGTCTTCGCTATGGTACATGAGTTGCATGGGACTGTGTGTGCATCTGGGTGTGTTCATGTCTGGGTATCTGAATATGTTAGTGTGTCTGGGTGTTAGTCTCTGTGTATGTTAATGTGCGTCTGGGTATATTAGTGTATGTATCTGTGTTTATCAGGGTATGTGTCTGGGTATGTTAGCGTATGTGTATGTGTCTGACTGTGTGTGTCACAGTATGTTAGTGTGTGCTTATGTGTATGTCTCTGTGTAATAGACTTGCGCATTCGTTTTTGTACCAACTTTGTTTGTAACGAAAATTGCCTGTTTTGTGTGTTTATACAAATCAACGATAACGAGGGTCACCTCCGACGAAACTGCATAAAATAAACTGCAAAGGTGCTGAAAATTCTTCATGCTTTGTGCATTCGTTTTGGTGACATTACAAGCCGTTTTGGTGCTCTTTGATGAGGTAAAGTGGGAGGGACTGTGTGTAGGAGGATGCATATTAATGACTGATAGGTAGAAGCTGCCAAAAAATGGGATGGTTATGGCTGTGATTGATGGTCCAATAACCTGTGGGAGTTGTTCCTCACTTTAACTTTGACCAATCAGTATTTACAAAGGGAAGGGGCAAGTATTAGATATATACCGTATTGGCTCGGATATAGGCCGCCCCCGTATATAGGCCGCACCTTAAAAGTTTGGTGCTTTTTTTTAAAAAAAGTTTTTTTTCTTTAAAATAGCACCAAAAAACATGCTGCCACTCTGTCCTCCCCCCCCCGAGATATGCTGCCACTCTGTCCTCTCCCCCCCCGGGATATGCTGCCACTCTGTCCCCCCCCCGAGATATGCTGCCACTCTGTCCTCCCCCCCCGAGATATGCTGCCACTCTGTCCTCTCCCCCCCCCGAGATATGCTGCCACTCTGTCCTCCCCCTCGATATGCTGCCACTCTGTCCCCCCCCCCGATTTACCAGAGTAGACTCCCAGGTGTCTTACGGGGCCAGAGGGGGACATCTATGCACATCGTGTATACAACTCCCGGTGCCGGCACTCAGCGGAAGTGCCGGAACCGCGTATTGCGTAGATGTCTTCCGTCGGCCCTGCAAGACACCCGGGAGTCTGCTCTGGTAAGTCGGGGGGGTTAAAATGCATCGTACGGATGTTCACCGGCAACGGCGCATCGCCGCTGCCGGTGAACGTCCGTGCGATGCGCTTAGACAACCTCCCGTGCCAGTACTCCCCCCGTGGAAAGTGCCGGCACGGGAGGCTGTCTGAGTATATCGGGGAGTAGGATGCAGGTCCCCTGCACCGCCTGCCCGGCGCCCGGGACTGCATGTCCCGGGCGTCGGGCGCTAGACCCCGAATATAGGCCGCACCCCCACTTTAAAGACTTAAAGTGGGGGAAAAAAGTGCGGCCTATATTCGGGCCAATACGGTAAGTGTTCTGACACCATTTTAACTTGTCAGTAGCAGTAGTTACAGACTAATGAGAGTTGGTGTATGAGACGGTGGAAGTTAGATTAGCATCCTGAATCTACAACTAGTGTTAAAATCTTGTCCACCTCACCTACCAAAGGAGGGCGCAGTTTTAGTCACATTCACAACCAAGAGGTAACTGAGGGGTCAGGTTCCAGGGCAAAGAAAGCTTGTAAGCTATTTTATGTTGAAGCATGGAATAAAGTTACCAGTGCAAACACAACCGCCCTTGGGGCTATAGCTACCACCCCTGGCACTACCAATACTGTAAGCACTACCAGCACTCTCCAGAGCAAAGAGGGGCAGCAAGCAGTGGCATTGTCAGATGATAGTAGCAGATCTTTTTTTGCGCCAGAAGATAGTGAGGAAGAAGAGTGAAGGTGACGATGACGATGTTGATCACGACAATGACCTGGATTTAGATTATGAGCCAGACTTGGAGGAGTGAAGCGACACATCTTCCAGTGGAGTGGAGTGTGTTCCTGCTTCCACTGTGCAGTAGTAATAGCAGCAGCGTACCTATGCAACAGGTTCCCCTTTATGCACTGGCAGCACCACCGCTATCACAACCATCATGAATACAATTATGGAAAAAAAGAACAAAAAAGCACTAATACCACTGCTACCTTGTCTGATGGGCAATGTCATAGTAAGGTGTTTTGAGACTGGGAGATGGGCACAGTGCAAGTTGCAAGTTGTGTGGTAAGGTAATGAGCAGAGGTAGGATGAAAATACATTTTACCAATTCTGAGATGAATCAACACCTACGTACACACCAAAGTGCAGCTTTGCTTCACGGAGAAACTGAAGGAATTGGTGACAAGAGCAAACTCACAATAGCCAGCACCAGCAGCAGCTGCCAGAGCAAATGATGTGGTGAGGCCTCAGCCTTCTTGAGGAGTGTGACAGGAGGTAAGACACAGACAGCCACTGCACCAGCCTACCCTAGAACACCTTGGGGCTTTCCATTGAAGGAGCATGCTGAAGCAGCAATCAAATAAGGTGACACGACTGCTTGGTCAGCTTACGCTGTTGGAGGTGCTTCCTTCTCTATGATTGAAGGGGAGTCTTTCAGGCAGCTGCTAGAGGCTCCCACTCCCCACTACCACCTGCTCTGTTGCACCACATTCAGCAAAACTGTAGCGCCCTTCATTTACCAGTCAATGTCCAAGACAGCTGGACAAACCATCCACTTCACCTCCGACATATGGACGGCCACTAGTTCACAGCATGCCTTTCTTCCACTGATGGCACAATGGCTGCTGCCAAATATTTGGAGGACTGTATCCGGTATAGGCAGAGGCACACATTGTGAAAGGAGAGGCGGAACAGAAGCAGAAGGCAAGGTTATAGATACTTCCTACTCCACGCTGAGGTTATGGATGAGCAGCACACATCATCATTTTGGCAGCCACAGCTGTAGAAATGGGTGTTTGCTTTGTGCAGCATAGATATTACACTTGGTGGTAATGGCAGCTATTCCATCTGATGGGCAGTGTAGGCTTTTAAAACTGATTGAAAAGTGCCGTAAGATTGCCCGGCACCTTCACCTCAGCATGGAGGTAAGCAAGCATCCGCCATTTGGGCAGCAGCCCTTGATACTTTGGTGGGCACTAGTACCACCCAAGCTCCCCAAAGTCAGAGTAGCGCTTCTGAGATGGTGAAAGCCTATCTTGAGGAACTGCCACTACCTCTTGGTACTGATCCTCTATGTTATTTGGACCATAAAGCTGTTGTCTGGCCAGGCCTCTCTTAGTGGCCCAGCAGTTGCTTTCTTTCCTACCTGTGCTCAAAGCGAGAGGGTTTTCTCTGTGACAGGCAACATACTCAACCGCCAGATAACACAGCTCTCCCCAGAACTAGTTGGGCAGATGGCTTTCTTGAAAACCAGTTACTACTTCTGCTGCTGCACCTCTTTGATAGTCCTTAGACTGGGGGCAACACTTTCATTTACATTTCTATAATGTTGTGGTGGGAATCCGCCCTGCTTCACAGGACTGTATGTTCGTATCATCTGCCAGTGTCTGCCTGTCCAGGCCCAGTGCCCTACTACTACTACTGTTGCTGCTGAACCACTTTATATGTCCTTACTCTGAGGGAAGCTTTTTTCAAATTTCTAAAATGAAAGGTGAGTCCAGAAGGTGTCAGGGATTTGTATACTTCCCCCCGAATGCCATTCCAAATAAAAAAAGGCTCATCGAATTTCATGAGTTGAAATTCATTGCCAGAAAAAGAATGCGTCACAATGGAATGAAAATTATATTTGAAGCCATTTTGCACTCCGTGCACAAGTCTTCTAAAAATGGTACTGATACTATTGTTGCATCTTTTCTTTCAGATAAATATTTTTACTGTTTTTAAGTCTGCCATGCAAATCTTTATATAAGCAGTATATTACTCTTGATATGGATGGCATCTTTGTATGGATGCCTCTGTTTGTAAATATATTAATGTACATTACACAGATTTAATGACATTGCTATTTATTTTATGCACAGTATGCACTCAATAATCAATAAACACCACAATGCTACAGTCTATGCAGTGATGTATTTTAACAGAGACGGTTTTTATTTGATTATATACATATACAAGAAAATAGTCAAAGAGTAGATAAAACAGAGATTAATGGCAATTTACACAGTTGCACTTAATACATCAGGAATTGAAAAGGTCAGCATTGTTTTACAAATAATCACTATCTCAGGTATCTTTTGCCCCCACCATATAGGCTTCTTCTCTCAAATGTCTGTAAGCACAGTAAGAACATTAAACACATAATTTACCTAATTTACCTAATGTGCTAGTAGCAAGATTGCTGCCTATGTTTGTAAGGATCCATGTGCTCAACAGTACCTGTTTCAATAAATATTTTTTATAAAGAAGGATTACTGTAATTTTCTCTTCATACCATGTCAAATATTTGTTGTCAAACATCTTTCTTTTGAATTATGAAATGTTACTTGCATACTGTGTAGAATGCCTTATGTGAAGATATTTCAAGATACAAATGTATTATAATAATAACAAATATACAAAAATATGTTATATCTGCATGGTGAAGCTGCTTGTGTCTATTGCAATGGAGCCTCTGTTGTATTTACAGTCCTTAGCCCATTTGCCTCTTGAGGTGCATCGTACTTTCATCAGTAGAAGCAGAACATCCTTTCTGAACTTTACACCAACAAATGCATAGAGAATGGGATTGAGAGAACATCGGATAAATGCTAGGCTCCTGGTGATAATAAATGCAATATCTTTATATTTTCTCACTGAACAGGTCATCTGAACACTTTTCAGTAGGTCAGTGGTTTCTAAAAAAGTGACCAGTGTATGTGGTAGCTGAAAGACTACAAAGACAATCACAAGGGAGATAATAACCTTAAGGGCTTTGTTTTTCTCAAAGCTCCTAGCAGACATCAGGGTCTTAGCAATAGTGGAATAACAAAACAGCATGACCAAAAAAGGGACAATAAACCCTAGAGTTATTTGGGAGAAATTGCTAATACCTTTTACCATGGTGGTGACATCTTCTGGAAAAATCATACTGCAAACACACACTTCATCTAAAATCTGAGAATGACTATAAATGAACTGAGGTAGAGTGAGTAAAACAGACACCACCCAAACTATTACAGAGATTATCTTGCTGTAGTAGATGGATTTATGCCGCATTCTATGTGCCTCTACTGCTCGAACTATCTCATTGTATCTGTCCAGACTAATAAAGGTCAAGAAGAGGAATCCACTGAAGAAATTAATAGAATACAATCCTTCAACGATCTTGCACATTATATTCCCAAAAAGCCATCCTTTAACTGCATTGGTGGCTATGAAGGGAAGTGTCATAAGTAGAAGGAGGTCAGCCACTGCTAAGTTGATCAAATAAATATCAGTCATTGATTTGATTTTTCTGGAAAAGTTGTAGGTAACAAGAACAAGACTGTTTCCAGACACGCCAATTAGAAAAACAAGGGTGTCTATGCACAGTTGAAAGATCCTGCTGAATTCCTGTATTTCATTTTTATTACAAATTTCTGACACCTCATTGTAATATTCAGAAGGTAAGAAGTCATTAGCAGCTGTAGAAAAGTCTTCATAGTAGTTCAAAGTCTGAAAAAAAGCACAATTTATCAATACAACATCCAGAACAAGCAAGCTCTTGACCATTTTCTCAAACTTTACCACCCAATACAATTGAACAACTACACTGTGACTGAAGGCGTGTGGACACAAGACAAAACACACATTATGACCAAAACTATGTGGCAACCCCTACTAATTATTGGGTTTAGGTGTTTGAGTCCCATCCATTGCTAACAGATGTATAAAATCAAGCACATAGACATACCATGTCTATAGACAAACATTGGCAGTAGAATAGTTCACACTGAACAGCTCAGTGACTTTAAATGTGGTGCATCTATAGGATGCCACCTTTGCCGATGACTTTTCTGCCCTGCAAGATCTGCCTTGGTCCACTGCAAGTGCTATTATTGTGAAATGGAAGTGTCTGTATATTGCTACAGCTTTGTATATAAAAAAAACAAAAACCTCTCATTTATATTATGTTTATATATTTGTTGCAAACTTTATTATAAAGAGACGCGCAGTTTTTTTTGTATACACTGTACAGCCAATACACTGTTTGGTAGGCCTCATTTTACACATTTGTATTATTTGAGCCTGGGACTAGCTTAGCGCACCAACATTTTCCTTTTCTCTGCTTGCACATATGTGAGGTTGTTGGCTCCTCATTTGGGAGGTTTACTAGCACCTCCCCCAACACATTTATAAGGTTTTGGTAGCAGTATAAACTACTTTGTGTGCCCACTATGTAGGAGGTGAGAGTAGGTTCTTACCCTACTGAGAGTGTGCCTTGACATGGCGGGTGAGCATAATTGTACTTTGGCTAATTCATATAACCAAAACTTCTTATTTTTATTATGTTTATATATATATGTTGCCAACTTTATTAGAGTGAGAAGCGCAGGCAGTTTTTATTTGTTGTCCTTGTAAATAGCGGGATGCTATGACGTGAGAATGTAAGCATCAGGAGGTAGAAGCGCTGAATGGAGTGACGGCTTTGAGTTGCCACTCCAAGCAAAACTTCATCAGACGGAGTGCTCCCTGCGAAAAAAGTGTGGCCGAACCTAGCATCTTGGAGGGGACCACAAGAAGCAGTAATCGCAATCAGATACGTACCCAGCCAAATGCATATCTGCTATATCCTTCACTACTATAACTATTATAAAATTCTTGTTATAGTATAAATAAAAAACGCAGGAGTAAGAAAAGAGGTCAGGGAGCAGGAGAGAGGATGAGGAAGGGAAATAAGGGATGAAAAATAAATAAATATATAAATAAATAAATTACTAGGTACCCTCTAAAACTCTCCCCCTATATATTGTTTTCAGCCAGCTACTACCGCTTAAAATGGCTTCTGAACTCTCCCAAAATAGGAGAGACAAAGAGAAGGATAGTAAAAAAAGATGATAAATTTGAAAAGAGAGTTTTAGATTATTACAGTCAATCAAAACTCTAATGGAGGACACATATCTATCAGATCCTGAAACTACAAGCACGCAAAGCAGTTCTGACCCATTAGACATTAATTACATTACTGAAAACTTCCTTCAAAAATGCTTTTAAAACCAAGCCCATACACTAACAATAGAAATAAAAAGGAATTCTGTAGAACTAAGAGAATGACCCTGCTGATACTTCACCAATAAATAATTGGTGCGCATTTAAAACGGTATACATGGGTCACTTTATAAAGTTAGAAGTTCAAAAAAAGAAAAAAATCCTCTTAAACCCTTATATTCAATATGACAAAACTGCTCAAGAAGTGAAAAGGAACACCTCCCATGAAAAATACTAAGGACTTCTAAACCTTCAAGAAGAAATAAATAAACTTCTAAGAGCTAAAATAACTAGAAACATGGAGAAGTTAAAACCAAGGTTTTACTATCAAGGCAACAGAACGAAGATGATGATGAGTAACAAACTTAAAAAATAGAATAATACCATCAGTACATTAATAATCAGTGGGAAGACTATATTACACCTGAATGAAATCGGTCAAGCCTTTAACAAATATTATGAAACACTATACAGTCCCCTGAACAAAACATAGGATCGAAAACTATCTAAAAAGGACAAAGATACCTCAAATATCCTAAGATCAAAGAGGTAGCATCAATAAGCTGATTACTGATCTAGAAATCCACCAGATAATCAGGAAACTCAAAAAAATACAAAATTCCGGGCCCTGATGGCTTTAGTAACCTTTTTTTAACAATATTCTTCCAATATTAAAACAAGGTAAAGACCCCACAAAATACCCAAAATTATAGACCTATTTCATTACTTGAATATCATTGATATTAAAATATATGCTGTTATAGCTGAAAGAATGAAGGCGATTGTAGATAATATAATCAATCAAGACCAAATAGGTTTTCACCCCAATAGAACAGGTCGGATATTAAACATCCATAAAGTAGCGGGAAAAAAGAAATCACATTGCATTAACTGGGAATTACAGAGGATGGGCATCCAAGACTGGATCTACCGAGCAATAATGGCTCTCTATACTAATTCAACAGCAAGAACTAACAGCCCTAATATCTGTTCAGACTAGTTCCACCTTAAAAAGGGAACCATGTCTCTCACCCCCCCTCCTGTCCTGAAACAGAAAAGGAGAAACAAAAAATGTTTATTCATTTAAAAAATAATAAAAAAATCATTAAAATAATAATATAAATAATAATAATAATAAAAATAATAATAATGTGAGCTGTGATGTCATTGTGACATCACTGGCATGTTCAGGAGGGCCCTAAGAGGACCTCTAACCATAAAAAATGCAAACAAAAATAAAATAAAATTAAAAAATTTAAAAATATATATAAAAAAAAGATAATAAAAAAAAATTAAAAACCCTAGCATTGCCCTAGCATAACATCTAGCCAGTATAACCCTCCTGCCCCCGTTCACAACCCCCAAACCCGTTAAGCCCTAGGCATAAAAATTATACAAAAAATGTACACCTTATAGTATACTCCCTGGTGCTGGGAAAGTATGGAAAATCTATATAAATTAGGTATTTCTGAAATCAGGACACCTGAATTGATAAACTTGGAGGGAATTTTCCATCACTTTACCTAATTTTGTGAGGATTCAGAGGGAAAATTAAAAAAAAAAAAGTTTTTTTTTCTAATTTTCGCTAGTTTTTACTAAATTTCTCATTCTAAATTTTCAGCTAATCATCCAACTATGGTATTAAAAGAAAGCTATATCTCTCCTTGAAAAAAACAATATATAGTTTACATGGGTACACTATTCACAGGAAAAGAGAATAATCACTGAACCGACATAGCGCAAAAATGGCAAAATTGCTCTGGGCTTTGAGGTACCAAAAACCCCTGGGATTGAAGGGGTTAAATTAATTAAATGAACCCTCAACACCCCATCAACCATGACTGCCCCTAAAATTAACCCTAAAGACCCCATGAAGCATAACTGCCCCTAAATTAACCATAAACACCCCATCAACCATAACTGCCCCTAAATTAACCCTAAAGACCCCATTAACCATAACTGTCCCTAAATTAACCCTGAACACCCCATCAACCATAACTGCCCCTAAATTAACACTAAAGACCCCATTAACCATAACTGCCCCTAAATTAACCCTAAACACCCCATCAACCATAACTGCCCCTAAATTAACCCTAAATACCCCATTAACCATAACTGCCCCTAAATTAATTGCATGTACTCCAGATAAATTACCTAATAAATTGGTTTGGTTGATGGGGTCTTTAATGTTAGTTTAGGGGCAGTTATGGTTAATGGGGTGTTTCGGGTTAATTTAGGGGCAGTTATGGTTAATGGGGTGTTTAGGGTTCATTGACTGTAATGAAAGGGCGGGGCCAATCGTTAGTGTGACTGCAGGGGAGGGACTGGGAAACAGTAATTCCTGTGAGTCACACTGAATGATCCGAAGATTCGGATCATGAATCGGATCATTTCAATGAACGAGTCAAAACGATCCGATTCACTTTAATGATCTGAACTTCCCATCACTAGTCTGCTATAGTGCTGTTGGAAACAATGTTTTCCATTGTTTAATCTGAAATTGTGAACCAATGAGAATGGTCGTGGATAGTTTCATTACTTGATATTGGCAACTACAGGGGAGTTCCCACCAGACTGTATAATTATAAACTGAAATTCACTTTGGGAATGGTCGCTGCGCACACTGCACATGTATACACACACAAATATTTGCAAAACATTTATAAATGAACAAAATTTCTTCACTTCCAACTAGGGCTGCAACTAACGATTATTTTCATAATCGATTAGTTGGCCGATTATTTTTTCGATTAATCGATTAATCGGATAAAAAAAATGAATGTAAATTTTTCATTTATTTAAAATAATTTAATAAACAAATGATGTTAAATACAAACAGCAGAATAAAAAAACTTTGATAATACATTTCTTGTCTTTATTTCCCAACCAGCCCCCCAATAAATGCACATTTGAGCCCAGGCTTGCTACGCTGCCTCCCAGACATGCCATGCTGCCCCCCCACATATGCCACGCTGCCTACCACAGCACTCCACGCTGCCTCCCACATATGCCACTCCACGCTGCCTCCCACATCTGCCACTCCACGCTGCCTCCCACATATGCCACTCCACTCTGCCTCCCACATCTGCCACGCCACTCTACCCCCCACATGCCACTGTGCCTGATACGCCTTTAACCCCCTGAAACACCACTCCATCCTCCCCGGACATGCCACCCTGCCCTCCCCACATATGCCACGCCACCCTGCCCTCCCCACATCTGCCACTCCACAATGCCTCCCACATATGCCACGCTGCCTCCCACATCTGCCACTCCACGCTGCCTCCCACATCTGCCACTGTGCCTGATACGCCTTATATCCCCTGATACCCCACTCCATCCTCCCCAGACATGCCACCCTGCCTCCCAGACATGCCACTTCTCTACCCCCAGATATGCCACTCTACCCCCAGATATGCCTTATACACCCTGATACACCACTCCGTCCTCCCCAGACATGCCACACTGCCCTCCCCACATATGCCTTATATACTGTATATGCCTTATACCCCCAGATATGTCACTTCACTGCCCCCAGGATTTAGATTCCCCTAAATTAACCCTAAACTCCCCATTAACCATAACTGCCCCTAAATTAACCCTTAACACCCCCTTAACCACAGCATCCCCTAAATTAACCCTAAAGACCCCATCAACCACAGCATCCCCTAAATTAACCCTAAACACACCATTAACCACAACTGCCTCAAATTAGCCCCAAACACCCCATTAACCACAGCTGCTCCTAAATTAACCCTAAACACCCTATTAACATAACTGCCCCTAAATTAACCCTAAACACCCAATTAACCATAACTGCCCCTAAATTAACCCTAAACACCCCACTAACCATAACTGCCCCTAAATTAACCCCCACCTCCCCTAACTTTCAGTAGCCCAAATATATATATATATTACATACATATATACACACATATATATATATATATATATATATATATATATTATATATATATACACATACATACATACATATACTTACAGTTAGATGAGGGTCACAGCCATGTGGTTCTGGCCTGGAGAAGGAAGGGGCGGGGCCAGTTGTCACAGTGATTACAGGGAGGGGGAGTAAGTAGGAGCTGCTGCTGTGAGACGGTGAGTCAGACTAAACGGATTATATAATGAGGGGGATTTTTCAGAGCGTTTGCTCTGAAAAAACCCTTACTTTATAATCGATAATAATCGATTCAACTAATCGATAATGAAATTCGTTGCCAACGAATTTCATTATCGATTATTATCGATTTTATCGATTAGTTGTTGCAGCCCTACTTCCAACCAAGTCTTTCTGCTTCAGGCATCCAATTTTAACTCTATAATATTGGTTGATGACAGAGGAGGCCCCTGCAGGCAACCAATAGAGTCGCCCGCACGCCCCTTTAACTCCTGGCGGCGAACCTATGGATTTCCACTCCCGTTAACCCATGCAATGCACCCTTCGTGTTCGTTTTCATGTTCACCCGAAAACTAATGGACAACTCTAGTGAGAACCACTGATTGCAGATAGAATAGAACTGAACTGTCACACCTGTAAGCTAAATATGCAGCATTACTTTACCCTATGCATATACTAGTCTGTACACAGTGACACTACCCTATACACATGCAAAGTGCGCAATGTGGTGTTACTGTAAGCATCGTAACTATTCAGAGTGGCCCTACCCTATATACAGTATATTATATTAGAATTGGTATTATTTTGTGCATGTTTATTACCTGAAAGCATTTTCTTCAAGTACTTAATAATGTTTTTTATTTGTCCATCTAACAGAAAAGCTTCAAATGATCACTTATATGTCCCTAATCATTGGTGGCGACTTCTAAATGGGGGCATATCCTGCTCTAGACAAAATTGGGCCGATAACCACTCCACGCCCTGGGATCCATGACCATCATCTTCATTTGGTGGATCCTTGGCGTATTCATATTCATGTTAACACATGTTAACACACACATCATTCTTACCAACTGATCACATCCTAGTCTCCTCACAGATGTGTAAGTGGGGGGGGCATGGCACAGGGAGGCTGTTTGAGGCTAAAATGGCTAGTCCTATGCTTCCAATCTGGGTGTTGGGCAGGTCTTACTTTCCAATCTTTGTGACATGGCTGAAATTATACTAAAGAGGGGCAATATGAAAGGGTATGGGGGCATTAACTTTTACATATTGCTGACAAGCCCAGATAAAAACCAACTAGTCAGATCTACATCCCCATACTGTATTTTATCTGGGCCGGTGGCATCAATGCACAAGGGGGGCAGCTGGGGCCATTGCATAAATCAATACTAAAGTGAGGGGCAGGCTGGAGGGCATAAATTTACCCCATAGATAGTGCTGGCTGGGGGCAATACACAAGGGGCAAAAAAAACACAAAATGGGGAGTCAACAACAAAGCAAAAAAATTAAAATATTTTTTTGGACGAGCTGTCCAGATGTGGGTGTCAGTGTGGCAGAGCCTGTCCTGGTGTGTGTAAATATGAATCCAGAGCAAAATTTAGTTGGATACCCAAATTTGTCATTAGCCCACTTAAAGTTAAATGCATACATATTTTGAAAAAAACATGCTTATAAAATAGTTTTTTACCCTTTGCCAATTAAAAAAAATGTCCCCGGATTTAGTTTTAACAATCTGGTCACCTTACTCTAAAGGCTGCAGTAGATATGACACTTATTAAAAAAACACAGTGTCCGGGCTGTCAGGGTGGAACCCTAACACAGAAATTAGAGACATTTCTACAAGAAAGATCCCAAAGCTCCCTAGACCAGTGAATATACCAAACCTAGTAAATAATTGATGAGCATAATTAAACCCAAAACAGGAAAACATACCATTCAGACAATTAGGATCCTGCAAGAAACAACAGTGCACACAGAATGCAGACATCAACAAGCTACTCAGAGAGTATTACACCCAATTTTACTCCGGGGAATAGGAGGACACAGAGAGGGGAATAGAGCTGCTACAGAGGACGAGTCCCCAAAACTGAAAAATGCTCAAAGAGATGTTCTCAACAAATCCATATTGATTTGGGAGTTACAGGAGGCTATAAAAACACCCAAATTAGGTTAGACTCTGGGCCCTCCTTCCAGAGTATTACAAAATACAGCCCCCCCCCCACCAATTTACAGCATTTGTGGACAACTTTTTGGTGTTCCTTTCTCAGCCCTTAAGGTCCATACGTCGCCTAATACATATATTACAAAAGTATGGAACAATAGGTTTCCATATTAACCTGTTAAAGTCCGAGGCAGTATATTTGGGCCCCACTAGGGAGCCCCGGGGGTTTTCCTTATTTGGCCTACAATGGGCAGAGAAATACATCACTATTGGGCATTAAAATACCAAGAAAATGTTGCCCAGCTATATAGTTGGAACATTACAGAACTCATGAAGGAGGAAATAGAGGAACTGAAGCTCTGGAAACCCATGCACCCATCCCAGGGCATGTGTAATTAAAATGATTTGTCTTCCGAAGCTCCTCTTTGCTCTGCAGCAGCTCCTGACGGCACTACATCCTGGAAATATAGATAAACTGAACAAGCAATGCAGCCGCTTTCTATGGAACAATAAGAGTCCAAAAATTTGTCTAGTGAAATTACAGCAAAGACAATCTAATCTTGCCCCAATATCCCAAATATTAGGCTAAAGAATAGGGCTGGCCTTCTGAGATATGCCCTAGACTGGACAAACGATACTATAAAGTTCACATGGGTCTTTTTGGACCAACAAATGTCATTACCTAATCTCCTACATACTCCCTATACAGAACATTACACAGGACTATACTGGCGACATTTGCCTCACCTCATCTTCCTCAGTAAGCCCAGGGCATGGAGTCTTATCCGAATGTTGACATGCCATAGTTCGCCTGTTTGCAGGCTTAAAGTTAGGTGAAGTCAGAAATACATAATTTCACACCGCTGGACTGGAATAGTGACCTCAACAGTTTCATACACAACACGACACAAGAGATTCACACTCTTAGTAGACCCTTCCAGGTCCTTCAGTCACCATCAGCCCCTTTGACTAAAAACGATACGATAACCATGGAGCGCATATATATGGAGAGAAACAAAAACAACACTAATAGTGTAGCAAGTAAACACAAGAAATAAAAAAGAGGGGGGTGTAAGTTGCACTCACAAACTGGTTGTATAGAAAAGGCTCATCAGGTTCAGTAGGATTTGCAGGGTTTAATATCTTGTAAAATCTATAAGAACAAACAGACCACAAATGGTGCAGTATCTTCACAATTCAGGGGAGAGGGAGATCTGGATACACTTACAGTTCAGCCAGGCACAACTATATGTGAATAGTGTGCAAAAACGCAGTGCAAACCCAAGTCCACTGTGGAAGATAGATCGTCTCTACGCGTTTCGCCAGTGGTACGCTGGCTTCTTCAGGAGAAAAAAAAAACAAAAAAAAAAAAAACAAGTAGCTCTGTCTATGCAGTCAAAAAAGATTGATCTTTTTTGACTGCATAGACAGAGCTACTTGTTTTTTTTTTTTTTTTTTTTTTTTTTTCTCCTGAAGAAGCCAGCGTACCACTGGCGAAACGCGTAGAGACGATCTATCTTCCACAGTGGACTTGGGTTTGCACTGCGTTTTTGCACACTATTCACATATAGTTGTGCCTGGCTGAACTGTAAGTGTATCCAGATCTCCCTCTCCCCTGAATTGTGAAGATACTGCACCATTTGTGGTCTGTTTGTTCTTATAGATTTTACAAGATATTAAACCCTGCAAATCCTACTGAACCTGATGAGCCTTTTCTATACAACCAGTTTGTGAGTGCAACTTACACCCCCCTCTTTTTTATTTCTTGTGTTTACTTTCTACACTATTAGTGTTGTTTTTGTTTCTCTCCATATATATGCGCTCCATGGTTATCGTATCGTGTCTTTGAGCACCTGAGGAAGAGTGTTTTTCTGGAAGCTGCTATTTTGGAGAGTATTCTTTATTAGTACTATTTTATTCACACGTGGATTTTGGATTTATCTTTGTTTTACCTATACCTTTGACTAAAAAAACAGGAATAAAACAATGGCCCTATCACTTTCCTACTTTAGACCCGACGAATGCATGGAAAGCTTTCCTAAAAATAAAACAAGGACTGTCTATGGCAACGTATGCAGAGATGACCTACAATATTGCACATAGGGCATATATTTCCCCTGTGCGGCTTCATAAATGGGATCTATGACCAGATAGCAATTGTCTCAAATGTGGACAGCAAAATGCTGACATCATGCCCGGATTGTGGTCGTGACAACACAACTTTTTTGGTAGAGGGTTTGAGCATTTCTCAAAAAGGGGAACCATCCATAAAACCTTGACAAATAAGTTTAGCAAGTTTAGGTTGTTTGGGTATCTGTCTAAAAACGGAAGCAGCTTTGCTAGTCTCACTGGAGTGACTTTTTTTTTTTCTGAACCTGCTCTTTTCCATTCTGCAAGTTCCTACAAAAAGATCCAAACACTGGATGACTTCTAGCACACATTGTACATTCATGCCTCAGTTTACAGGTACTAGGCATTGCATTACATTGCGAGTCAATAAAAGCCCAACAAATACCTTTCTGTCTAGGTTGCTGTGCAACATTAATAACAATAAACATAAAGGTGTAAGCGCACATGCCCCAATACACAACCTTAGTGTATATCTATATATATACTTGCATATAATGTGGTTTAGACGTCTCTTTTAGCCCTATACATTGAGACACAGAGAGATCATAGTGTAACCCATAAATACAGTTTTTATATTAATGGGGTATAGAATAAACTCACAAAAAATAAAATAAGGAGAACTAAGTATAAAAACCTATATTTCCCCAAATATAAAAGTACAGTGTACTTAAGAACACAACGCATTTCGACTTTGTCTTTTTCAAGTGTAGTGTCCGTTTCCTTAGGTTCCATATTTATAATGTGCCCAACGCTGATTTTGGCTCCAATTCAGTAGACCTCCGGTTTCCGGCGTGTCACTTCCGGTGCGTGTCTTTGCTTGTTACACGCATCATTTCCGGCGCATTCGCTCGTTTCTACTAGGTTCTACGTCCCAAATATTTAATCTTGTATGGCAGACTGAGAATAATTCATTATTATTAACTTATTATTATATATCTTATTTCTAAAAGTTCATACTATTTGGTCCATGTCAGGAAGAGTCTTCCCCATCATAGAAATTCATTGATTTCGAAATCTATCTTTAAACCCCTAGGGGAAATAGTGTTCACTTTCGAACATCCACTTCATCTCTGTTTGACTTAATTCTTTGCCATGACCGGAAGGGACACTTTGAAGGTTGCACCAGGACCTAGCAGAAATGAGCGAATGCGTCGGAAATGATGCGTATAACAAGCAAAGACATGCACCGGAAGTGACACGCCGGGAACCGGAAGTCTACGGAATTGGCGCCAAAACCAGCGTCAGGCACATTATAAATATGGAACCTAAGGATAAGGACAATACACCTGAAAAAGATATAAAGTCGAAATGCGTTGTGTTTTTAAGTACATTGTACTTTTATATTTCGGGAAATATAGGTTTATACCTAGTTCTCCTTATTTTATTTTTTGTATGAATAAAAGAATCCTGAAGGGAAAGAGCTGTGTGGATCCTTTACTGCCTGGAGTGGTTTCAAAAGGAAGGAATCCTTTTGTGTACACCCTGAGTTGTTTATATAGAGCCTGTTCACGGCTCTATTTCATGAGAGTTTATTCTATACCCCATTAATATCAAAACTGCATTTATGGGTTACACTATGATCTCTCTTATATGCAAGTATATACTTTTATATAAATATACACTAAGGTTTTGTATTGGGGCATGTGTGCTTACACCTTTATGTTTATTGTAATTTGTATTATTTAGTGGAAATTTAGAGTGTTTTTTTCATGAGGTGTGCACTTTACTTTGCACTTATTGTTATTTATTGATTTTTTATATATGCTGTGCAACACTACCTACAGATCTAAAACAGTAAACATGTCTCTGGGGCAACATAATACCCACCCATGAACCCACATCCTTTGTACCCCATTTCAAATTCTTATGTATTGACAACTTCTGTCTAAAAGTCTCATCATAGTTAAACCACACCAAACCACCAAAGTTCCTATATGCTTCTAACACTGCATCTAGATGCTGAAAAAGACCCGCACTTCTATTTATATGCTTCTCACAATACACGTTAGCAAAAATTCAAAAAGCTTGCAACCAATTATTAAAAGATCTTACAACTGGGCCATGTCTTATCTCCTCCTTACCATGTTTGAATACAAATTCTTTATGCTGGCAATAAAGACAATATATCCAGGTATTCATCATTCCATTTTTTTTTTCTTTAACAGACTTACTTAAATGAAAACCTAAGGGTGACACCTTGCAAGACATAGCCTCTCTCATTTGTATATGGTTCCGTCTCGTCTTAAGACGTTTTCTCAATTATGCTTGCTGGAGATGCAATACCGAAATAGGGCGATATGTTCCATATCTGGTGGAAATGTAAAAAACTCCTTAACTTTAAACAAGATAAATATTATATCATGAAATCTTTGGGACAGAAGATGCTATTAAACCACAAATCTGATTGTTTCATTTCGATCTACCAAGTACACGTAAACCTGGATTATTTTTAGCCTTAAATATACTTCTAGCTATTAAGATTTGTATAGCAAGATCTTGGTTAAACCTTAGCCTACAACATGGTTTGAAATAATAAATCAAATTCAATATCAATGTACTAGGGAAAGCTACTTCTTTTTCAATGGTCTCAAATGTTGCTCTTTACAGTATATCTGGCATCCTTGGTGACTTTTTGTAGAAACTCTTCATCTTATCAGCTTTGGTCAACCCCCAATGGGAAATGCTTAATTGATCCGAATGTCCCAAGGCCGATATATTTAAGCATATGCTCCAGGTCATATATTCTCTACGTCTAATACATGTGTGTGAATGGAATTCAGGTTTCTCCATATATGATATGAATATGAAACAAATGCTTTGTTTCCTATTAAGCCCATGTACTCTTAACAACGACGTTATGTTTGTATTGTCTCTAAAACTGAAAAAAAAGTATTTGAAAAAAATATATATTACATTCAAAGTGAGTTGAATGAACAGGGTTTGCTGTCATTTTGGAGCTTTAAAAGACCAACAGAGTGATGTAGTAAACTATACCTATTATCCCGAACTGTACCGAATGTCCTTATATTTAAGTGCAGAAAATTAGGTGCAGCTCAAACAGCTTTCCATGCTACTGTAGTGTGCATGGTCTGCAGGGTTTTGTGAAAGCTCAGCAAGGTTACATATGTGCTTTGTGGTAATCCCCATGAAATAAAAACAAATGTGGATGCTAAATCAGATTAGCTTGTGGCTTACCCATAAGGCTGCTGGCAGGCTACAGCCCCGTCCTGGTTTGTTTGAAACTCTAAAAACTCACCACAAAAACAGATCTCCTTATCTTAGTTTGACACTACATTCATTCTTCAGATGACAGGTGGTTTGCAAAAGCAGAACTGGGAAAATATCAGCCATTAGCGCAAGTGTTTGCCTCCTATGAGACAAAGTGACCAACAATGGCTTTGATGTCCACTAATGAAAAGTAGCCCCTCCCCCCAAAAAATACATTCTACAGTAACCTTCTCTGCTTCAAAACCAGGATCCAGGTCCAAAGACCAATCAGCAATTTAATTTATTGGTTCAGCTATATTTACAGCATAGTCACAAAGGAATAATTAAACATTTTTTTTTTTTACAAAATCCTAATTGTCTACACTTTATAATATGTTCCTACTAGGGTTTCTCTGAGAACTAGTCATGGATTTAATTTTTTTTAGATGATTTATTTACTAGATTTAATGATAGAAGCCTCTTTTATTTTATTAATGTTCTTTTTACAATCTTCCGTTTAATTTTTTTAAATGATTTTTAGGAATGGCACAACTTGCATTCAGTTTTCAGAATGCAGGAGTAGTACTATGAGTGGAAACATTGTAGATTATGTAGTTGGGTAGCAAGGCATAGAAATAAGGTATTGGTTGCTTCAAATCCAGCAACTTGGCAGACTGAGTGAAGACAGTAGGAGGATAATACAAAAATGTCAATGTTGGGGCAAACTGTTCTCTTTAACAACTGTGAGAACAGTTCAAGTATATGAAGAACTCTAGAGAAATTGGGGTGGTAGGGAACTATATGACTGTATAGGGGAACAGACAGTGTTTTCTACCAAAAGGTCTTCTTTATAGTAACAGTCTTTTGGGTGCTTATGTTTGGCATGTTCACGTCACCTGTGAGTGGACATAATGTTATAGCTGATCGGTGTATTTTTGATCATTTTAACAGACAAATATATGCTTGGAGTCATGATTGAGCCATCCACAAATTAGGCTTTATTGCATCTTGTGGATGACATAACTAATTTTAAAGTAGGGGGAACATTGGTCATATACTTTGACTTACAATGGATTACACATAGAAACATAGTCTTATTAAGGCTAAACTCAGGGATCGAAATACTTTAAAATGAACAATGGAACCAGGCAAGGCTGCCCTTCGGCTGCATTGACCATTGAGCCATTAGCAGCCTTGATAAGAAAATCTGAGCAGGTGAAAGGTATCTGAGACACATTGTACTTTAGGTATTCAGCAACATCTCCTGCGTACAGCGATACCACCCATGCATGGGTTTGTCTGATTGTTTGGAGGCTAAAAGGACACATTTGGAAAGTGCACATTTTTTCAACTTGAATTTTGACATGTGGTCATCCTGCCCCCATGTGTTATTTGGGAGTTCTTTTAAACCGGCCTGTTCAATTTACCCCCTGAATGTTTGAAAAATAGACACCCCAGGGTATTTCAAATGCTGGTATTTTAACTCTTTCAATGCACACACTTTATCATCTGAAACACAATCGTTTCTAGGAGCGTTTGTTTGAAGTCGATATGCCTTTTAATGATGGTGCCCAGGGGTTTAAAAATAGTACCAAGGAGGCGTTCAACAATCTTCTCCTAAGCTCGTCTCCTAAGCCAGTGTAGCTGAAGTGCCCCATATATAGAGGCATTTCGCAGAAAAAAAATCAGGGGCCCCAGTTGATCACTCCTAGGAGCTTTCAAACTGCCAACTGTTAGACTCAGGGAACTCTTTTATTTTAAATGGGGGCGCTACCTTGATGGAGACAGAATGTCTGAGTCTGAGACAAACACTCTGAGCAACTTGGCCTGAGAGGAATAGGGATTCAATCTCCCTGGCAAAGGGCAGGGTAAGGTACACCTCAGAACAACTTACCTTGGGGAGACAAATAGCTTTGGTGCCAGGATTTTCAAGGTCCGTAAGAGCGACTCTATTGGTCATCTGGCATCGACAAATGAAGAGCTACTACTCTTTATAAGTTGATGTCAGAGAAGTCCCCTGCCTCTGATAGCATGAATGTGTAAGTGGGGGGCAAGTGAGGGGCAAGCATGGCACAGGGAGGCTGTTTGGACCAAAGACGACACAGGGAGGCTGTTTGGGGGAAAAGATGGCAAGTCCTTTGTATCCAAATCTGGGTGCTAGGCAGGTTCTGTGGATCCGATCTGGGTGCTAGGGCTGGTCTTTGGGATGTGTGACCTGTGATCTATGTCTGCAATTTAGGGTTTCCATGCATTATGTATTTGATCCATTCCTCCAAGGCGGTGTTTGTTTGTTATTTAGTTGCTCTGTACCTGCAATGGTATTTTATTTATTAACCCCTTAATGACAAAGCCCATACATGTACGGGCTCAAAATGCATTGTTTTCAATGGGTTTAGGGACCACCCATTGTCCTTAAGGGGTTAATACCCGCAATTACATGGTTTGTATCTCTGATTCATTTGACCTATATCTGCAGTGATGTGTTTCCATCTGTTTACTTGATCTATACCTGAACTACGTGAGGGAAGAATAGAGGTGTGGCACAGTGAAGAAGGGGACAAAGGAACTCTGATGGGTGAGGGGGCACCACAAGGGGCCTGAACAACTAAAGCCAGGGCCTGGTTACGACTCACACATCTATTTCAGGTCACTCACAGGACCCGTACCATTCATGTGCTATGCAATCTAAATAGTATTGCTCTCTTCCCTTATCCTGCCTGTATGTCATGAAGACATCTCCCACAAGGTCACATTAAGGTCACAATGAGGGAAGACTACAATGATCTACTCCTAATCTGTAGAGTCAGCGTTGCAAGTATTTTAGTTTTTTTTGGGGGGGGTTGGTGTTGGACAGGGGCGGGCTGGGCCGGGGGGCAAGGGGGCAATTGCCCCCCAGGCCGCCCGAAATCTAATCTAAACGGCCGCTGGGTGCTGATGCCGCTGGCCGGCGCTACTTTAATACTTTTTTAAAAATTTAATATGGCAAGCTGGATCGGCTATTAAATGAAAAAAAAAAGTATTAAAGCAGCGCCGGCCGGCGGCATCAGCACCCAGCGGCCGTATGCGATGGCGCCTAGTGATGGGAGCAGCGTGAGGGGTGAAAGCTCCGCCCCCTCGCACGGACCTTTCACCCCTCACGCTGCTCCCATCACTATGCGGCCATTAGATTGTTGGAAATCTAATCTAAACGGCCGCTGCGTGCTGATGCTGCCGGCCGGCGCTACTTTAATACTTTATTTAATCCTCAGCCAGTATCATGGGGGGCATTTAACTGGCTGAGCATCAGGGGGACATTAGGTTTTTTTCTTTGTTGCTATTAAATTTACTTATGTTGAACCACATTTGAATCATATTTGTATTTTTATAATGAATATGCGTTCAGGAAAAGATGGGCATGTATGGTGGGCTGATTCGTGGCATAACGGGCCACTTCACTTGACTTGCCACCCAGGCCTTAGGCTGCCAGCCCTCCCCTGGTGTTGGAGTGGAGGGTATGATTGCATGCCAGGGATTGGGGAGGGGGCAAGCAAATTGACCGGTGTACAATCACCAGTGGCCCTGATTGTGTTAGCGTACATTAGTGTGAGTGCCCTTTCTGAAATCAGGCTCTGGATCTGCCCCTGCTCTCATGATCTACAGTCCTTAAAAGAAAGGCCTATTTCTTCAGGGAAGGTGTAACAGGAACCGGTCCTGTTCCTGTGTTATATTGTCATTGTGATGTATTCTGTATCATAGCCTCTTAGCAGATGTGTTTGTTGGCCCAATACTCTGTTCTATACTCACTTGAGTTCTCTCTGGTGCATACATGACTACATTCAGGCCTCCAAATTCAAATCGTAGGTGCCAGTTTGGTTGGTCGTCCCTTCCACTCCCACCGAATCTAAAGTTTCTTAGGTTAGTCCCTGTATTCCCTCTTCTTAGGTTCCATCTATTGGGCCAAATCTGCTGGTCCCATCAAATAAACCCTCAATTCTTGAGTTCAAAACTCTATTGGCAGAAGATAACAGCACGCAATTCAATTTGTGTTTCTATGTATTTGCCCAGCTGTAACGGATTTTTTGAAGATTATTAGGACTGCAATTTTACATTGATTTACAGGGGTTAAATTGTAATATTTTGTATAGTCACCCTCTTGTTTCAATTTATTTATGTATTATGAATAAATCACTGTCTAGTCTACATCTAAATATTACTTCCCTAATCCCTTTACCTCTGCTGTGTATTTCACCGGCATTCTTTTACTAGTTATTTTTGGAATGTATCGTGAAAAATATGTTTTTTTTAGTCACTGCAGAATGCACTCAGTGCTCTAGATTCAGGGAAAGCGGCATATGCATATGCTTCTTTTCATTTTTGAGCAAATAGAAAGCCAAAATGGGAATAAGACAGAAGCCATGTTTACAAATTTGTAGCACCCATTTGTTATATAAATCAGAGAGAAAAAGCAGTGATGCTGATATTTATAGAAAAAGAAACATATATATATATATATATATATATATATCTTGAGATGAGTCACGGATTGGGACTGACACATTGAGTAATTTAGTTTCATGTCCTGCATATGTAATATAGACCTTTTTCTGTAAATTCTCAGTGTGCTCCATTTTTTTCTATACATCCTAAGTTAATATTACGCAGTTTAGTATATCCCTTAGCGGACAAAAAATCCTATTATTTTTAAAATACCATAAATACATAATTTATGTATATATAATGTAAACAATGCACAGTCTTTCTAAAAAAATATTTCCCCTCAGTTGAATATTTCTTAGAAATTTCACATATACTATAAATAATAATAAAAAGGAACTTTTAAATATCTTACCAAATCACTGGGCTGGTGTGATTCCATTTGTCTGAGAAGGACTGAAGAAGAATCTGATTTTAATGTTGAGTACTTGTCTCTGAAGCAGTCAGCTAAGGTTCACTGCTTTAACACTTCACAGTTTAAAAACCACAATAGTGATGTAAAAAACCATACCCGCAAATACTATAACGCATGAAAGGAAAACCTACACCACCCTGCCAAATTTAGTTTTTTTAATACCGCATTAACGTAATGCTTTATGTAAAGTAATTTTAAAACTTTAAATTTACTTACTTTGATGCTTCACTAACTATCTAGAAGATCTCTTGGAGCTCAGAAAACTGTAGCGTCATTACGAAGGATGTGTATTGCTAAAAAGACAACAAATTGCAGGCCTTATTTGTAGATATTCAACTGTGTATTGGGCTGTGCTGTTTTTTCAGGTCAAGAAGGGCTTTCTTGGGATGTCATTATTTTGATTGTATCATATCATTTACTATTAAAAAAGTATAAAATATGGTGAAAAATGTACTGACTTTTATTTGAAAAATCTTTAACTCATGTATAAAAGCTAATGTAAAAATCTGCTATTTGTCCTGAGATTCTATAGATTATAGCTAGATTCTACTATTTGTCCTGAGTTTAGAAATATCTAATGTTTTTATGTTTTTGGGGTTTTTTTTTTCCTGCGGGCAATAATTACAAGTAGTGTTTTGCTATTTCTAAACCATTTTTTCCAAATCTGTAAATTCTTCTTGTGTTTTTTGGAACATCTTTGAAGCCGTCCAATGAAATTTACCCCATCAAGTCATATATTGTTGAAAACTAGACACCCTATGGTATTTCAAAATGTTAGTATTTTAACACTTTCCATGCACTAATTCTACCACCAGTCTTTGTCAAACCATGTGGTAGTAATTTATTTTCACACACATTTTACTTCAAGTGTGAATTTACAGCTCCTGGTAAATGTCCCTGTCACCCCAAAATGTGTTCAGCAGCATCTCCTGAGTACAGTGATACCACTCATGCATAGGTTTGTCAGGTGTCTACATTTGGGAAGTGTGTATTTTTCTATTTGGAAGTTTGACATGGAAAATTCTGCCCACATATCCTATTTGGGATATCTTTGAAGCTGGTCAGTTCAATTTAACCCATCAAATCATATATATCAAAAATATATATTTTAAAAAACTAGATACAACAGGGTATTTCAAATGATGATTTTTTTAAACTCTTTCCATGCACACATTTTACCACAAGGCTTCATCAAAGTTTGCAGTAGTATTTTTCCACACACATTCTACATTAGTTATGAATTTACAGTCATTGTCAAACAACACCCTAATATGTACTCAGCAGCATCTCCTGAGTATAGGGATACCCCCATGCATGGGTTTGTTGGGTTGTTTGGGGGCTAGAAGGCCGCATTTGGGACGTGTGCATATTTCATACTGGAAATTTGACATGTGGTCATCCTCCCTTTTGAGACATTGTTGAAACCGGTCAATTAAATTTACCCCTCAAATCATACTTTTTTTTTTTGCCCCATGGGCATTTAACATGCCAGTATTTTAACTCTTTCCATGCAAGAATTGTTTGTGAAGATATAGCACCAAATTTAGGACTTGCTGGTGACATCAGTGGAGAATTATTTTTACATCTTACCATTTTGTAATTTTTTTTAAAAACTATTTTTATTTCTTTCTCAGCAAACTTGTTTAAAGGACGCCACCATCTTGCGAGTGGCAAATTCACTATTCGGATTGGTTACAGTACGTCCTGGGGTGGGAGTTCAGTGTCGCTGAATGCAACGCCATTTAGGCGTTTCTAAGACGCGCAGTGTATGGGCAGGGGCCAGACATAGCCCCTGATGCCGATCTCAGTGTTGCTGAATGTCTCGACATTGAGGCATTGCAGCAACATTGTTTGGGTGAAGAAAGCTATCATAGATTGCTTTCTACACCTGTTTAAATTGTTAACTCTATGTTTTTTCGTGACATGCCAGGCACGTCAATTGTCATCATGAGGTTAATTATGTGCACTGGCATCTATACACAAAAACAACAGTGTCATAAACTTTATTTTATTTCGAGGACAGATACGGCTTTCTTTTAATGCAACATTTAGGTGTATATATTGAGTTTGTAAGTACCTTATAACACTAACACATTGCATCGCCACCCCGTACATGTACGTGAATTGTCGTTAAGGGGTTAATTTCTTTAACATGTTTCATGTGCAGAGTTAGAGGTTCTATGCCAAGGTATTGTAGCACATTTCTGTGTACTGCATAGGCATTTTAATCATGGTGTATTTTTAAAGATTCAACATTTGATTTTAACATTTAACAAAGAAAAATAAATTTCACTTAGTTCTGTGATTTTTGACTGAGCAATATGCTAGATCTCCATTAGGTGGCACTTAAGCTCAATAACTGGACATAACATACAATTGTAAAAAATATAGATTTCATTTAATGTAAACTGTCACTATATATTATAATGATATTCTGATGGATGGTATAAACCCTTCTCCAAAACAAGACACCATGGGTTTAAAGCCTCCAACAAGGGCGGGAAGTCAGGCCTTTAACACCTTTGTGACATTGGCTGATTTTATTTTTTGTACCCTTCGTGACAATTGCTGTTTTAACATTTCTGATGTGCTCGTGTTTAGCTGTAATTTTCTTCTTTCCCATTTCCTGAACCTAAACAAGTTTGTTTTTTTTCAGGACAAGGAGGGCGTATCATTATTTTTATTGTATCATATAATTTACTATAAAAAAATGGTGAAAAAATTTAGAAAAAAATGACTTTTTCTGACCTTTACTTTAACAATCTTTTACTCATCTATAAAAGCTAATAAATACCTACTAAATAGATTCTACTATTTGTCCTGAGTTTGGAAATACCAAATGTTTTTGTGTACAAGTAGCAGGGCCGGCCTTAGGGGTTTGCGACCTGTGCTGCCGCACAGGGCGACATGGCAGCAGGGGCACCTGCCCGGGGCTTCAATTAAAACTTTGTTTTTTTTTAAACTTTATTTAACATCCTTCATGTTAAATAAAGTAAAGAATAAAAAATGATGCTTTAATTTAAGTCCCGGGCAAGGTCGCTGAGCGGTTGCTTGTGAAGTTTTCAGCAACCGCTAGGCATCCCTCACTCTCCGTGACTCTGTCGCAGTGCCGGCATTTCATGTTGAGTGCCGGAATATGATATTCCGGAGCTCAACATGAAATGCCGGCACCGCTGCAGAGCGGGAAGACGCTGAGAAGTAGGGAGTAGATAGGGGCAGGGGCAGGGGAGGTAGTGAGAAGGGGGCGCCAGAGGAGTAGTCCACACAGGGCGCCAGAACACTTAAGGCCGGCTCTGACAAGTAGCCTTTTACTATTTCAGAAATTTTTTTTTCCAAATCTGGTAATTCTGCCCCCTTGTGGTATTTGGGACATCTTTGAAGTCAGCCAATGCAATTTACCAAATTAAACCATATATTTTTGAAAACTAGATACCCAGAAGTATTTCAAATGCAGGTATTTTAATTATTTCAATGCACACATTTTACCACCAGCCTTCATTAACCCCTTCAATCCCAGGGGTTTTTGGTACATCAAGTCCCAGAGCATTTTTGCGCTATGTTGGTTCAGCGATTATTCTCTTTTCCCGTGAATAGTGTACCCATGTAAACTATTTATTGTTTTTTTCAAGGAGAGATAGAGCTTTCTTTTGATACCATAGTTGAATGATTAGCTGAAAATTTAGAATGCGAAATTTAGTAAAAACTAGCGAAAATTAGAAAAAAACCCCCTCACAAAACTAGGTAAAGTGATGGAAAATCCCCTCCAAGTTTATCAATTCAGGTGTCCTGATTTCAGAAATACCTAATTTATATAGATTTATAGGCTTATACTGGGTAGATGTTATGCTAGGGCAATGGAATGTAAGGTTTTTTTAATTTTTTTTATTATTACCTTTTTTATAGTTTTTTTTTTTTTTTAAATATTTTCTTTTTTTTAATTAATTTTTTTTATATAGTTTTAAAAAAAACCCAATGGTTAGAGGTCCTCTTAGGGACCTCCTGAACATGTTATTAATGCCAGTGATGTCACGATCACATGCCGGCTTCTGCTGTCAAGGGGGAGTCCAGGCTGTCAAAGGACAGCCTGATCTCCCGTGCAGCGGCAGGGATGTGTCCCTGACGCTGCAAGAAGGGCTGGACGTACCAATACGTCCATAGGGGATTCTTGGGCTGCGTTTTTTTGGACCTACCGGTACGTCCATAGGGGATTGAAGGGGTTCAAGTTTGCAGTAGTATTTTTTGTGTGTATTTTTCCAACACTTTTTGTAATTTATGTATGAATTTACAGCTCCTGGTATATGTCACTGTCAAACAACATCCCAATGTATTATCTGCAACATCTTCTGAGTACAGTGATACCACCCATGCATGGGTTTGTTGGGTTTGTTGGGTTGTTTGGGACTGAAAGGCCACATTTGGGAAGTGCGCATTTTTCAAATTGGAATTTTGACATGTTGAAAATTCTGCAGACATATCTTATTTGGGATATCTTTGAAGCCGGCCAATGCAATTTACCCAATCAAACCATATATTATTAAATTCTGGTATTTTAACTCTTTACATGCACACATTTTACCACCAGCCTTCATCAAAGTTTCCAGTAGTATTTTTTGTGGGTTTTTGTTCACACATTATACTTCAGGTATGAATTTAACACACCTGATTACAGTAATACCCCCCAATGCATGGGTTTGTCAGGTTATTTGGGAGGTAACAGGCCACCTTTGAGAGGTGTGCATTTTTTTGGAATTTGGACATTTGGTCAGCCAATTCGATTTATCCCAATAAATCATTTTTTTTTAGCGATCGGTGATCGCCTCCTAAGCACCTTCAAGCCAGGTGTCCACCGCCATACTATATATAGTGGATGTTGACATGGTGTTGCTGTAATGCCTCGATGTCAACTTTTTGGGTGAAGAAATCAATCCCAGATTGCTTTCTACAACCGTTTAAAGTCATGACGTGCCAGGTACGTCAATTGTTATCAGGTAGTTAAAATTCTGTCTGCATTGCAGAGACAGATCTGCAGAGGTGTTGTGTTTGCAATTGATTGATATCCATTAGATGAGAGTATTTTGTGTATTTTTTGAAGGTAAGATCAAAGGGCAAAAAATAAAGACAATTTTCCACAGCATTCTTTGCCTTTTCCTCCACTCGTACAGCCCAGTCCTCGGGTGTCCCTCCGCCTCACCAGGGGCAGGATCCTGGGCGCCTCCTTGTGCCAGAAGGGCAGACGGAGGTGAAGCCACTTGTCGACATGTACGCTGGTGCCATGACCCTCACTATTAACAGTGCATGATCTGGCAAGCACACCTGGGTCCATGGGGGAGTGGTGTGTGCACGCCCCTAAAGCATTCATTAACTGGAGGCTGGGGAGACACTCCTACAGCCCCAGGATCTTCAATAATGAATAGGGAAGCCTCACCTTCACCCCCCCCCAGCAACAGGGGCAGTCTGAAGTAGTCTCAAATTATTGCAGCTCAGTGCCAGACTATTCTGAAGCCCATCTTTCAGTCTGGACGTTTTATCCAAGCCCCTATCCTGATACAACCTGATATTTCCTTAACCTTCTTCTTTGAGACAGATGCTTTCGTGTCTGCCCTGGGGCTGTCCTCTCCCAGCAAACCGGGGACAAAGGACTACTCCATCTTGTTTCATTCCAGAAAGCTAACTTTCACAGAAAAGAAATTACGACATAGCCATTAAGAACACCCTGGAGGAATGAAGACATCTACTGGAAGAAGCAAGCCACCCTGTGACCATGTACACAGATCACAGGAACTTGGAGTATCTCTGTTCAGCCCGGCGACTGCGTCCTTGGCAAGCTCGATAGATTTGATATTCTCATCACCTAACGGAAAAAGCTGATGCCTTATCTCATCTATACAGGGCCGGACAGTTATACACATCTGCCCCCAGGCTTGCCACTCTGTCCCAGAAATGCCCTATACCCCCAATATGCCTTTGTGCCCCCTGATATGCCTTTAACCCTCTAAATGCCACTGTGCCCCATGATATGCCTTTTGACCCCCCTATGTGCCACTCTGCCTCCAGAAATGTCTTATACCCCTATATGCCACTCTGGCATTTAGAGGGTTAAAAGGCATATTATGGGGCAGAGTGACATATAGGTATAAGGCATTTCAGCAGGCAGGGTGGTGTATAGAGGGTTAAAAGGCATTTCTGGAGGAAGAGTTGCATTAAGGGGGGTTAAAAGGCATTTCATGGAGCAATCATTTAACACTCTCCCCCCCATTTAACACCCCCCCCCAAACGTATCGGTGCTTCTGACTATCGGTGTGTTGTCCGGGCAGCAGGTAGACGTCTACGCGATTCGCGTAGGCAACTTCTGCTGCAGCCAGAAAGATGTGTGGTTAGCAGCGGGGGTTGTCTGCGTCCATCGCGCATACACCCTCCGCACATACACCCTCCGACTGTCAGAGAGCCTGACAATCGGAAACAGACCTTCCCCGACTGACAGCCAGGGAAGGTCTGCGCGATGGACGCAGACAACCCCCTCTGCTAACCGCACCTCCTTCAGACAGGAGGATCCAGGTCCCCTGCAGCGCTGCGGGGGATCTGGATCTTAGTCTCACAGTCAGACCAATTTGAGGTCTGATTATAAGACGACCCCAATTATAAGACGAGGGGTATTTTTCAGATCATTTGCTCTGGAAAAAACCTTGTCTTATATTCGAGCAAATACAGTATTTATTTTCTTTTTTCTATTACAAGAGGCCTTAGAAGCACAAACAAGTAAAGGAAAATTGGGACGTTATGGGAAGTTTATTTAACTTCTTAAGAATATTTCTACACAGATCACTTAAGATATACTGTGTATGTATGTATGTATATATATATATATATATATATATATATATATACATACAATTTTTTTTCCTACGAAAGCCCTAAAAATCACAAATGAGGAAAGGAAAATTGGGACACTAGGTAAAGCTTATTTAACTATTTAAGAATATATTTACAGAGATCACTTAAGATTATTTTTTTATGAGAGCTCTAAGAATCACAAATGATGAAAGAAAAATTGGAACACTAGGTAAAGCTTACATAACTATTTAAGAATATTTTTACACAGATTTGAGATTTTTTGTCATTTTTTTCAGCTCCCTTATACAAAGTTTTGTACACTCTACTTTAGTATTACGATGCATATAGGAAGCAAAATGTGTCATTATATGTATCTGGGGAATAAAGTTAAAGGGGGAGTAATGTAATATATACTTTTGGATGCCATCCTCAAAATGTACTATGTTTCTGACCTGGTGAATAAATTTGCAGGTTGCTTAGAAGAATATGATTTTCTCTTATTTTTTGGTATTTGTGTAAATGTAGTGTGAATTACATAATAAAAACTCAAATGGCGTTGGATGGTTCAAAAATAAGGAATGATAAAAATGGAGAGAAGAAAAGGAAGAAGATAAGATCAATAAGATTTACGTCCTTACATGTAAAGGGGATGAACTCCCCACAGTAAAGAGGTTGCCTATATAAACTCACTGGATAATCCCAGCAAAAAAAGATGTGGAAATTTAACAACTATCCCGCAATTTTGGGTGCTAAAATGGAGGGGAAAAAGAAAAGGCAAGGTGTAGCAACTGCCATTTCAAATAATATTAAATTTGAACATGTCTATGACGAAGCAGACAAGGAAGGAAGGTTGGTTATATTGATAGCTAAAATCAATGACATATTATAGACTAAGGTAAATTTATATCCCCCTAATTATTATCCTACCAGATTTATCTGCTCGTTAATAGAAAAAATAGATTTAATATCAGCACAGGTATATTAATTATGGGAGGAGATTATAATTGTACTGTGAATTGGATTAGAATGGTCGTGGGAACTCCAGGTGTAAAGGGTCTTCAACATCAAGATTGCAGGACCTTATGGATAGGAATTTATGTGACAGCTGGAGAATTCAACACCCTAACGAGGACAACTATACCTTTTATTTGAATGTACATCAGACATAAACACATATAGAGTTCTTCCTAATGAAACCACAATTTTTGGATAACATAATAGACAGAGAAATTGTGGTGTAACCATGCTCCCATAATCTAATAATCTGAAATACAAAATGCAGAATAACTGTAG
This sequence comes from Spea bombifrons, assembly GCF_027358695.1. Taxonomy (NCBI): domain Eukaryota; kingdom Metazoa; phylum Chordata; class Amphibia; order Anura; family Pelobatidae; genus Spea; species Spea bombifrons. The sequence goes on from NC_071099.1 coordinate 8,555,673, forward strand.
GCTAAATATTAATCTTCTGAGGAATTACTCAGACGCTGAGAAACACCAAGGTATTTTCTGGAGGATAATGATGATGGGCAAACTTCTGATTCAAATTTAGGGTGCACATTTAAGAGTGTAATGAGAGGACTATTTATAAAATTGGGGACAAAAAGAAAACACAAAAAGCAGAAGATATTAATAGTTTATATATTAAACTAGCTAAATTAGAACGGGTACACAAAGTCAATTTAGAAGTTGGCCTGAGCAAGAAAATGAAGTCTGTAAGAGAACAGATAAAAAGTATTTAACCCCTTAAGGACAATAGGGGTTTTTACTCGTAGTATATTGCGGGACAATGGCTCTTTTAACGTTTTTCGGTGTTCCTGTTTAGCTGTGATTTTCTTCTTTCTCATTTCGTGCTCCCACACATATTATATATTGTTTTTTCCAGGACAAACAGGGCTTTCTTTAGATACCATTCATTTTATCATATCATCTAATTTACTATAAAAAAAAATGATAAAATATGGGGATTTTTTGTTAAAAAATTACTTTTTCTCACTTTTTAAACAGAAAACTTTTACTCATCTGCAAAAACGAATGAAAAAACCTGCTAAATATATTCTACTATTTGTCCTGAGTTTAGAAATACCCAATGTTTTTATGTTTTTTTGCTTTTTCTGCACGTTATGGGGCAATAAGTACAGGTAGCGTTTTGCTATTTCAAAACCTTTTTTTCCAAATCTGGTAATTCTTCCCCCCATGTGCCATTTCGGGTATCTTTGAAGCCGGCCAATGAAATTTACCCCATCAAATCATATATTTTCAAAAACTAGACACCCCAAGGTATCTGAAATGCTGGTATTTTAACCCTTTCCATGCACTAATTTTACCACCAGCCTTTGTGAAACTTTATGGTAGTAAATTTATTTTGTATTTTTTTCACACACGTTGTACTTCAGGTATAAATTTATTGCTCCTGGTATATGTCCCTGTCAAACAACACCCCAATATGTGTTCAGTAACATCTCCTGAGCGCAGTGATACCCCACATGCATGGGTTTGTAGGGTTATTTGGAGGTAAAAGGCCGCCTTTGTGAGGTGTGTATTTTTTTGCCATTTAGACATCTGCCCCATGTCCCATATTTGGGACATCTTTGAACCCGGCCAATTCAATTTACCCCATCAAATCATATATTTTTTAATACTAGACAGCCTATGGGTATTTGTAATGCCAATATTTTAACTCTTTCCATGCTAGAATTTTTGTAAAGATAAAGAATTTTAGGACTTGCTTATTAAAAACTTTTTTTTTTTTTTTGGTGACAGTGGGGATTTTTACATGTTACCATATTTTTTTAATTTTTTTTAAACATTTTTGACCAATTTTTTTTTATTTTATTTTATTTATTTTTTTGTTATTAGTAGTCACTTTCATTAGTGAGCTGGGCTCCATTGACCTTGCATGGTTGGATGCAGTACCTGCATTCAACCTGCAGGAGGAGCTCGAGAGTTCTCAAGAGGGTCTGGATAGACCCTCTGTGAACTCAAATCTATTGTTAATGCCATCCTGTGAATGACGGCAACGTCATTTACAGGATGGCACTTGTGGTTGCTCCTCGGAGCAATCACAAGGCGATCGGGGGTCGGGGGGGTTGTGTTGCTACATGCCTCGATACTGAGGCATGTCAGTAACACAGTTTATGCTTAGGAAGCGATTCCGATCGCTTCCTAAGCAGTTTTAGCCGGGCGCCGCCGCGATCTTTGATGATCGGTGCGGCGGCGGCCATTTTTCTTCAGGGGAGGGCTGCCAGGGGCTTCCCTCCCCGGATCCACGGTTAGCCTCACTTGTGAGGCTTCCGTGGATGCTGCAAAGCCGCCGATCGCGGCGAAAACGCCGCGATCGCGGCGATGCAGCTGTTTAACGGCAGCCCGTACATGTACGGGCATTGTCGTTAACCCGTTGCACGGCAACCCCGTACATGTACGGGGATTGTCGTTAAGGGGTTAAGAAAGTTAATAAAGAAGAAAAATTTAGGACAGAAGTGGTATTACCTAACCCCTTAAGGACCAGGCTATTTTTTATTTTTTTGTACCCTTTGTGATCAAGGCTGTTTCAGCACTTTTGCAGTGCTCGTGTTTAGCGGTCATTTTAACACAGACAGGAGGCTCATATTATGCTTTAACTTTCTTTACTACTCCAAAATAGCAGCAAAGTATAAAGGGAAAAAAGTTTAGGCAAGAAAAGGGTTAACAACCCAACATGTAAAGGAAGTAACTGTGTAGCCAATCAGCATACAGTCCAATATATATGAGTCCCAGTCCTTAAGGAAGTAGTCCTCTTTCTTTGCTGCTCTTTGAATAAGATAAGTATTGTGCTATGCTACATTTCTCATTTATTTAGAGCGGTTTTTTGGTGCTCCTTATATCTTAAATTGTGAGTTTTCTTTCACATATCGTTTATGCCTGTTACTCCCTATCATTCTGCTAATGTTTCTGCTATTTTTCCCCCTTTAGCTATTTTCTTTCACCCCTTATTAGTTCCCTTTTCCCTTGCAGACTATCCTGTACCTTTTTTTGTTTGTTTTTGCTGTTTTGCAGCCGTCATGTGTACTTGCGAGCTGTGCAGAGCGCGCAAATCTGGGGATACAATGTTTCTGCGCTCAGCTAATTCTGTCAGCTGTGAGACTGGTCTATGAAGGCAGCTTTATCCATTTTCTTCCCTTTTCTGTGCCTTTCCCCCCTTTCTCCCTGTTTCACCTCAGAATTTATTGTCTGCTATTTTTTTGTTTCTTTTTCCCTAGGTAGTACCATAAGTGGGTCTATTATCACCTTCAAGTCAAGCTATTTTTCCGGCTCCTCTCCATTACCGAGCCCTTCAGAGATTGAAAGCTTTCCATCTTCAGAGAGGACTACAATACTCAGATGAAATCTGTCTTTCATCAGAGGCGCAAGAGCAACTGATCTGGTGGATACAACACATCAGTGCCTGGAATGGGAAGGCAATATTCGGCAGCCAACCAGACCTAGTGATAGAATTGGATGTGAGTCTGTACGGTTGGGGTGCACGATGCGGATCTTCAGAAACAGGAGGACGCTGGTCAGAAGAAGAAAATCATCTTCACATCAATTGTGTGGAACTACTGGCCAGTTCCTTTGCAATCAAGACCTTAACGAAAGGCAAGTTCAACATCTGCATACTACTGAAGATGGACAATATCTCTGCCATCCAGTATATCAATCGCTTGGGAGGCACAAGATCCAAACATCTAGCAGACATAGCCAAAGACTTCTGGCATTATTGCTTAGATCGTGGAATTACACTCAAACCCGAATACTTGCCGGGATTTTGCAATTCTGTGGCAGATTGGAACTCCAGATACCTCACCGACTGGAGCGATTGGATGTTAAACAAAGAAATATTTCAAAAGATTCTTGGGATATGGGGACCACTTCACATAGATCTGTTCGCTTCCTGTTTGAATCGACAACTGGACCAGTTCTTCAGCTGGCGACCAGACCTGGAAGCGATGGCGTTAGACTATTTCCTTCAGGACTGGTCCAAGACACGGAATTATGCCTTTCCACCCTTCGCCGTGATTCCTCAGGTGCTAACACACATCATGTTACAGAAAGCAACTATAGTACTTCTAACTCCTTTTTTGGCCAAGCCAACCATGGTTCCCAAATCTCCTAGAACTTGCCATGGATTTTCCCTGCCTTCTACCGAACTGGAAAAATTTCTTAACCAATGCAACGGGAAATCATCATCCTCTTCTGGAGGACAACCAGTTGCATCTTCTAGCTTGGTTGGTGTCGGGATCCCAACATCAAAGTTTCAAATTTTGGCAACAACTTAAGCTATCCTTTCAGAGGCCTGGGGACCAGGCAGTGGCGGAACTACCGGGGTCGCAGGGGTCGCGACTGCGACCGGGCCCTGGAGTTCTGCCAGTCAGGGGGGCCCAAGGGGTGCCGAGCGGTCGTTTTCAGCAACTGCTCAGCACCCTTCTGTCCAGTGGTGTCGCTACAGGGGGGGCAAGGATTGCCCCACCCTAGGATTAATCCTTGCCCCCTCCTTTGCCCCCCTGCTGAATTTGGAATAAAGTCGCAATGCAACTTTAAATCCCGTCTTTTGTTTTGTTTTTTTTTAATGCGGAGGAGAGAGAGGATGGGCCCGCATAGGATCGGCAGCCAGGGCAACCGATCTTACGCGGGCCGCACCTCGAGCCAGGCTACTTACCTGTGGGAGGGTCTTCTGTACTGCATAGAGGAATCGGAACCTAGCAGAGTTCACGTGACATCACTTGACTCTGCTCCAGTCCTGCTTCCTCGGTGCAGTACCACAGAATGCAGAGGGAGGCCGCGCCCTCTGCTGAAGTCTGTGAGCGGCATCGAGGAGCTGCAGTGCAGGTAAGGGGGTGGGGAGGGTGTTTGAATGAGTATACCTGATTGAGGGAATTAATCTGTGAATGGATGAGTATATGAATGAATGAGTGTGTGTGTGATAGCATGGGTGTGTAAGTGCTGGAACCTAGGCATGATGGGACTGTGATTGCTGTTAGCAATCACACTCCTATCATGCCAAGTCAGCCAGCACATGCTGAAACCTAGGGTCTGCACATCACTTACAGCCACCCTGTACCAGCATGTACTGGCTGACTTGGCATGATAGGAGTGTGATTGCTAACAGCAATCACAGTCCCATCATGCCTAGGTTCCAGCATTTACTGGTTGGATGTGTAAGTGCTGGAACCTAGGCATGATGGGACTTTGATTGCTGTTAGCAATCACACTCCTATCATGCCAAGTCAGCCAGTACATGCTGAAACCTAGCTAGCTGCCCCCCTTGTGTATTGATGCTGCCAGCAGTGTGGGGTCTACACATCACTTACAGCCACCCTGTACCAGCATGTACTGGCTGACCTGGCATGATAGGAGTGTGATTGCTAACAGCAATCACAGCAAGCACAGTCCCATCATGCCTAGGTACCAGCATTTACTGGTTGCCTGGGTATGATAGCAGTGTGATTGCTGTGTGGGCAGTGTGGACGCCAGGGCTGGCTTTGGGGTGTGCAACCCCAAATCTATGCCTGTAATTTAGGGGGTTTTAAATATACCTTTTAATGACGTGTTTTTATGTGAATTCCAATTGATCTAAACCTGCAAAGCTGGTTTTCCATACATTATTTATGTAAACCTGCAAATACAGTGTTTGTATTTCTTATTCAGTTGATTAATACCTGCAATGCTGTTTCCATGTATTTATTTGATCTATACCTGCAATGATACTTTTCATATACTATTGTATACCTGCAAATACAGGATTTGTATGTCTGATTCTGTTTATTTGATATATACCTTCAGTGCTGAGATCACAAGTGAATTTCAGTTGATCTATACATGCAAAGCTTGGTTTGTGTGTTAATGTGTTGATCTATACCTGATATCGGCAACTGGGGCTAATATTAATATATATGGGCAGCAGGGGCATCAATACACAAGGGGCAAAAACACTAAGGGGGGTATAAACGACAATGCAATGTGAAAAATTGTGTCCTGCTGTTTGTGTATTTTTGGTTATCAGTGTAGCAGAGCCTGTCCTCGGGTGTGTGTGTATATGTGTTGGTGTGGCAGAGCCTGTCCTGGAGTGTGTTTGGTTGTCAGTGTGGCAGAGCCTGTCCTAGGGTGTGTGTTTGGGTGTCAGTGTGTCAGAGCCTGTCCTGGTGTGCGTTTGTGTGTTTGGATGTGGGTGTGTCAGAGCCTGTCCTGGTGTGTGTGTGTGTGTGTATGTGTGTGTTTGGATGTGGGTGTGGCAGAGCCTGTCCTGATGTGTGTGGGTGTCTGTGTGGCAGAGCCTGTCCTGGTGTGTGTTTGGTTGTCGGTGTGGCAGAGCTTGTCCTGGTGTGTGTCTGGGTGTCGGTGTGACAGAGCCTGTGTTGGTGTGTGTGTTTGGTCATCTGTTTCCTGGCACTTAACTTACAGTAGGAATTACTTAATTTATATTTATCCAGAGATAAAATGCCCTCCTGAAGTTGTAGTGACTTCAGGGGACAAACGTTCAAGGCCCTGAAATCATTTAGTGGAAAAGTTATTTATTGTGTTATAATATTTATTTCAAGGATTAGTCGCACTCAATTGTGGCTTCAGGCTTCCCATGTTGAATGATCAAGTATTATTTTAGCCCAATAACAAAAGTATAATTCCATAAGCTTCATAAAATGGGATATCCAAGGGTGATTGGCTAACTGTTCGGACGACAGGGAGCTGAGGGCAGCCACATGGACCTTAAAGGTGGCTGGGGACAGACCCTTATGGAAACCTGCCAGGAGGAAATCTAGGACGTCGCTGATAGAGAAGACAGGACCCTGGAGCTGTCTGGTAGAACACCATAAGAAGAAGGACTTGCGGATCTTATCATACCGGAGGTTGATAACTTGTTTCCAGCTCTTCATCAAGGTTTCAGCTACTTCTTTAGAGAGACTTGCCTGAATCAAAGTCTCCCTTTCAGGAGCCATGCTGATAAACTGAAACAGCCGGGGTTTGGGTGGAGGACTGGCCCCTGATGTAGCAGGCCTGGTTTGATCTCCAACCTTTAGAGGTTGGAGAGCCTGTCCTTGTGGTGTGTCCTGGTGAGTGTCTGGGTGTCGGTGTGGAAAAGCCTGTCCTGTTGTGTGTGTGTTGGGTTATCTGTTTCCTGGCACTTAATTTACAGTAGGAACTATTTTCATTTTTACTTATCCAGAGATAAAACGCCCTCCTGAATTTGTAGTGACAAAACATTCAAGGCCCTGAAATCATTTAGTGGAAAAGATAAGGTAATGTGTTATTTACTCTATAATATTTATTTCAAGGATTAGTCACACTAAATTGTGGCTTCAGGCTTCCCATGTTGAATGACCAAGTATTATGTATGTATATGTATATATATATTTTTCATAAAAATGGGCTGCTCAGTCTTAAATGCCCTGGCCTATTTTTTTTGTCCCAGTCCGAGCCGGCCTTCCATTAATTTTCCCACTACGGATGTAAGACTTACTGGTCTGTAGTTGCCCGACTCCTCCCTACTGCCTTTTTTGTGAATGGGCACAACATTTGCTAATTTCCAATCCTCTGAGACAACTCCCATTAACAATGATTTGTTAGATAAATCCGTTAACAGTTTTGCTAGTACACCACCAAGCTCCTTTAATAACTTGGGGTGTATCCCATCAGGCCCCATGGACTTATTTGTCTTTACCTTAGACAACTGAAGTAGAACCGCTGCCTAAATAAACTCACATGTATCAAAATTTTCTAACTGAGGTCACTTCCCTTCATTTTCATCTGTAAAAACTGAACAGAAATATTTGTTGAGGCAGTCAGTTAGACCTTTATCCTCTGCTACATACCTTCCTTCTTTTGTTTTGAATCAAACTAATTCTTGTTTTACTTTCCTTTTCTCATTTATATATCTAAATAATGTTTTATCTCCCTTTTTACTGACAGGGTAATTCTCACGTTTGCATGTTATTTGGTAGCTCTTATAACTTGCTTTGCGTCTTTCTGCCTGATCTTATAGATCTGTCTATCTTCCTCACTGGGTGTTTTTTTTTATTTACTAAAGGCTAACTTCTTGTTTTCTTATGATTTTGGTCACTTCTGTTGAGTACCATAGCGGTTTCTTTAATTTTTCACTCTTACTGATTAGCCTAATACAGTTAGGCTAAGCCTACTCAAACAAGCAAAAGTCAAACAACTTTAATAATAACATTGATTTTAGTTCTAGGAATCCAGACATTTAAAGGAGACAGTAACTTTTTTTCCCTATAACAAAATTGAATAAACATATTGACACCTTTTGCAGAACTATTAAATTACAAAAAATATAATGAATTCCAAAGATATCACAATAATTTGGCTATTGGAAATATATTTTCTTGTAGTCCACATTCTTCACAGTGTCAGGCCCCTGGGGGTCCTCTACCTCAGGTAGCTTCTTCAGGGTCCTCCTGTGTGGCTCTGAAATTGTGGAGTAGGCCACATCCTCAAGTGACATGTACACCGCTTCCGGTGTTGCAGTGTAGGCCGCATCCCTGGAGTAGGGTATATAGTGAATAAGCTGCAAATGCAGGGGGTCATGTCCAATCATTCCAAGCGCATTCCCATTTGTGGAGATGGACATACCTGGCTAAGCCTACTCAGCAAGAGTCAAACAACTTACTTGGTGTAGCCGGCTACCTGCAATTTAAACCCTGCTAACCCTCACTGCATTACTTGAGTAATGCCAAGCTACCTGTTGCCCTCGCTTGACCCCCCGGCTTTTGACTTTTGACTTATTACATGGTTATCCTGATTATCTCCTGCTCCATGATCTTGGCTTGTTAACCCATTTGTGATCCTTTGCTGCCCGACCTTGTCCTTCTCGACTAATTATTGACATTTGTTTTTGGACTGTCTGCTACTGGGTGTCTACACATAGTATGATTCTTCAGGTTCGGAATCCATGAAACTGATTCTAAATCACAGACATTACCCCGATTCTAAAGGAGTAATCAGCAGCATGTCCATCCAACTGCTTCTTTAAAATCCAGAGGATATGAGCAATCAACCTTTTCTTCTGCCGCTAAAATGGAATGCAATAAATTTAGATGTCAGCCCACTCGTTTAAATTCTGATAAATGTGATTATTCACATGTATTGTTATCCTATTAGAAAGTGGAACTATTTCTAACTAAATTAAATGGATTTATTTTTCACCTAACCTGTCACATACAATATTATGAGATTGCCTACTTAGTGTCAATAAACACTTTTTATTATATGGATATTTTAGGTGTTACTTTTGGGTTACTGTGCAATACTTTTAGATTTAATTATACCCTGATTGGAAAATCTTTACCTTTTAAAGTGATTAATTAAAAGTTATCTTTCAGATCATCTGAATTTTTATTACCGGTAATTTTGCAATTAAAACACGATAATTCACTTGTCATGTCAGCTTGGAATATATATACCTATGTGAAAAATTGTATAAAGCAAGATTAGCATTTTTTTTCTAATGCAAAGAAGTAGTTAAACAGGTAATGATTTTGCATGTGAGCCTGCAGCTAAAAATAATTATGCCTTGTGTTAATGAACAGGGTTATTATCTCCACAAAGATTTCTCATATTTCTTTTCTGGAGTCACCATGTGCCACACCTTTACTCATACACAGTCACTCTATGTTTGCAGCCTGTCATTATCTCCTCTGGAGCCATAGCTGAATCACGGGCTGGGAGATGGAATGTGTATTATTCTTTGGCAATGACACCAGTGACTGAAATGTTTGCCTCTTAGCAGTGTCTGAGATGCATGAAGAAATAATTTAGCTGTCTGGCATGAATGAATCTAGAAACCCCAGACTGAATCTGTAGCCAAAGCCACAATTTAGGTCATGTGTATCTTCCAACAAGAGTTTTACAAATTACTTTATCTGATGTTCTGATGATAAAATCCCAATATTTTGTTTGTTCTTGAAAACACATGTGCATGTGACACTGAAACATCACCAAGTGTCCCAACAGCAAGAAATATATCACAGGCTGCTCCAATCAAAGCCCCAATTATTATGCTTTTCAAACTGTATGTGTCAAGGTATAAGTAGGGACCTTCTAAAATGTTTTGTATTTTTTCCCAGATTGTACATTTTACTTTCCTATGAGTCAGTTCATGGCTGTACTGTTAGGACCTTACTGGGTCCTCATCCCATTCACACAGCAGGACAGTGTGATGCTAGCACCACATGGGAAAATGTTGCACCTGGTAAAAAAAAATACACGGTAAAGAAAAATGTACACACTAAGTTACCCTGTGCTGTTTTGGTGCAGCAAGATGATCTACCTGCCAGGACACAGGAGACCTGACAGTCTAATGATAAAACACAGTGAGTTTCCCCCTCTTTAAAAAAAATAACAAATATTTAAAAAGGCCCAATTATGGCACTACTGCTTGCTGCACTCTGATAGACTATTGTAAGAAAAAGTTTTTAAAAAATAAAAATGTATAAAGTATTAAAAAAACTTGAAACGCTCTAAGCTAAATGACAAAAGGTGTCGACCATTTTATTGTTTAACATTTTTTACCCTTTATTTAGAAGATATTGTTGGGGAAATGGCTGTATGGAAACTTTCTAATAGTTTACTGTAAACTTCAAAGATAGATGGAAATCCCATGCACATAGGGTGTTTTCAAACTCAAGACACAAAATGAATATATTTTGAGGTTTTTATTACACTTGTGCATTCATATTTGGGCGAACATGAAAATGAATACGAAGGTTGTTCAGCCCGAATAGTGAAGAAACGAACATTTCTGGAGGAGGCGGGGTCAGGCAGCGCCATTGCATGACACCCATAAGAGCTACAGTAAGCGCTTGCTGAGGCATCGCAGTCACTGAAGTGTGTGAGTTGCTTGAATACGTGTCTTGGTATGTTTGTGTTTCTGACTGTGTATTTTTCTACCTGACTATGTATGTTAATGTGTCTGAGTGGGTATGTTTAATGTGTCTGAGTGAGTATGTTGGTCTGTCTGCGTGGGTATGTTAGTGTCTGGGTATGTTGTGGCGTCTATCTGGGAAGGTTTATGTGTCTGTCTGTTTATTTTTCTACCTGACTATGTATGTTAGTGTGTCTGAGTGGGTATGTTAGTGTCTGGGTAAGTTAGTGTGTCTGAGTGGGTATGTTAGTGTGTCTGCATGGATATATCAGTGTCTTAGTGGGCATGTTAGTGTCTGGATATGTTGTCTGTCTATCTGGGTATGTTTGTCTATCTGGGTATGTTTGTCTGTCTGTCTGGATGTCATTGGGTGGGTATATTAGTGTGTGTGGATATGTCGGTGTGTCTTTGTCTGGGTATGTGTGTGGGTTTTTTATGTGGGTATTTTAATAACGTGTTTTTTAGGTATGTTAGTCTTTGTATCTGTAAGTGCAAAAAAAGTTTCTTTGTGTGTATTTGTGTCAGTTTGTAAACATGTTTCTTTGAGTATGTTCTTTGTATCTGGGTATGTTAGCGTCTGAGTGGGTATGTTAGTGTGTCTGAGTGGGTATGTTAGTATGTCTGCATAGGTGTCTTTTGGATCAACCGCAAGAAATAAACAGATATGGGAACTTGATGGACGCATGTCTTTTTTTCAGCCTATGTAACTGTGGATGTTAGTGTCTTAGCGAGTATGTTATTTTCTGAGTGAGGATGTCTGGGCATGTTGTGCATCTCTCTGGGTATGTTTGTGTGTCTGGATGTCGTTGAGTGGATATATTATTGTGTGTATATGTGGGTGTGTGCAGCGGAGGGCTGGCAGCCTAAGGCCTGGGGGGCAAGTCTAGTCAACTGGCCCATTGCACCATCAAAGCGGCTGCGAGCGACATTGAAAGCGGCCGTCGTGCGGCAGTCACTCCACCAGCGCCTAATGAAATTAAAGTGGCCGGCGTGCAGGCACCGCATGCTTCAGCTCTTCATCACACCTCTTTTAAGACGAGGGAAGAGGAGCTGAGGCATGGCCATTGGGTCTGACAGCCGCATAATGCAGGGGCGTACCTAGAGTATTTGGCACCTGTGGCAGATCCTGTATGTGCCCCCCCCCACACACACTTTAAGTAGGGATGCACCGAAATGAAAATTCTGGACTGAAACTAAAAATTCAGCATTCACTTGGCCAAAATTGAAAAAAAACCCAAAAAAAACCTTTAAAATACTTTATTAAAAGTAACACCAAAATTAGACAAAAAAATCAACAATAATATTCACACACATATATATATATATATATATATATACATATATATAACAACAATCACAATCCTATCATGTCCAGGTTCTAGCATGTGCTGGCTGACTTAGCATGATAGGAGTGTGATTGTTGTTTGCAATTATATATAAATATATATATATATATATATATATATTAATACTGTCATTGAATTATTCTGTCCAATAAAAGTGTTAACACACCGAAGTTGGACCAAAAAATAATTTTTAACAGCAATCACACTCCTATCATGCCTAGGCAGCCACTACATGCTGGAATCTGGGCATGAAAGGAATGTGATTACGGACTCCCTATGCCAAGCTATCCCCCAACACTTACACATCCATGCTATCTGAAACCCTCATTCACAAACATTCAGCATAACACCCATCACTCTCACACACTTACATTCAGCATAACACCCATCACTCTCACACACTTACATTCAGCATAACACCCATCACTCTCACACACTTACATTCAGGATAACACCCATCACTCTCGCACACTTACATTCAGCATAACACCCATCACTCTCGCACACTTACATTTAGCATAACACCCATCACTCTCGCACACTTACATTTAGCATAACACCCATCACTCTCACACACTTACATTCAGCATAACACCCATCACTCTCACACACTTACATTTAGCATAACACCCATCACTCTCACACACTTACATTTAGCATAACACCCATCACTCTCACACACTTACATTCAGCATAACACCCATCACTCTCACACACTTACATTCAGCATAACACCCATCACTCTCACACACTTACATTCAGCATAACACCCATCACTCTCACACACTTACTAATCCACTCTCTCCTACCTTTTCTTCTTTCACTCTCACTTTTCCTCTTCCTCCTCTTCTTCTTCTTCTTCTTCCTGTCCTGTGCACTGAGCGCGGAAGACGGTGGGCGTGGCTTCAGCCACAGTTGCCGCGCGCACCGTTTCTGGAGGCGTGCCGGCATGGTGGCAGCCCTCAGATGAGCGGCAGCCTGGGCGGACCGCTCCCCTCCCTCCCCCGCCAGGTACGCATGACGGCCGCACTCAATCCTGCTCGCGGCCGCTTAGTTTTTAACTTTGCGGCCGCAGCCGCAGCCGCATTGAATGCCTGTCTGCCGGTCGTCTGTCCGGCCCACCGGCCCGGATTTAGGGCGGCCTGGGGGGCAATTGCCCCCCTGCCCCCCGGCCCAGCCCGCCCCTGGGTGTGTGAACAAGTGTCTTTGGGTATTTATGTGTGTGTGTTTGCGTGTCTGAGTATGTTAGTGTGTGAGCATGTCTCTGGGTATGTTAGCATGTGTGTCTGGGTATTTTAGTGAAAGTGTGTGTGTCTGGGTATTTTAGTGAAAGTGTGTGTGTCTGGGTATCTTAGTGTGTGAACAGGGGCGGGCTGGGCAGGGGGGCAATTGCCCCCCAGGCCGCCCTAAATCCGGGCCGGTGGGCCGGACGGACGACCGGCAGACGAGAATTCAATGCGGCTGCGGCCGCAAAGTTAAAAACTAAGCGGCCGCGAGCAGGATTGAATGCGGCCGTCAAGCGTACCTGGCGGGGGGGGGGGATCGCTCCGCTCCGGCTGCCGCTCATCTGTGGGCTGCCACCATGCCGGCGCGGCAACTGTGTCTGTGCGCCGGGACTTGATGTCAAATCCCGGCGCACAACACTGAAGCCACGCCCACCGTCTTCAGCGTTTAGTACACCGGAAGGACAGGAAGAAGAAGAAGAAGAAGAGGACAAAGAGGAAAAGTGAGAGTGAAAGAAGAAAAGGTAGGAGAGAGTGGATTAGTAAGTGTGTGAGAGTGATGGGTGTTATGCTGAATGTAAGTGTGTGAGAGTGATGGGTGTTATGCTGAATGTAAGTGTGTGAGAGTGATGGGTGTTATGCTGAATGTAAGTGTGTGAGAGTGATGGGTGTTATGCTGAATGTAAGTGTGTGAGAGTGATGGGTGTTATGCTGAATGTAAGTGTGTGAGAGTGATGGGTGTTTTGCTAAATGTAAGTGGGTGAGAGTGATGGGTGTTATGCTGAATTTAAGTGTGTGAGAGTGGTGGGTGTTATGCTGAATGTAAGTGTGTGAGAGTGATGGGTGTTATGCGGAATGTAAGTGTGTGAGAGTGATGGGTGTTATGCTGAATGTAAGTGTGTGAGAGTGATGGGTGTTATGCTGAATGTAAGTGTGTGAGAGTGATGGGTGTTATGCTGAATGTAAGTGTGTGAGATTGATGGGTGTTATGCTGAATGTTTGTGAATGAGGGTTTCAGATAGCATGGATGTGTAAGTGTTGGGGGATAGCTTGGCATAGGGAGTCCGTAATCACATTCCTTTCATGCCCAGATTCCATCATGTAGTGGCTGCCTAGGCATGATAGGAGTGTGATTGCTGTTATAAATTATTTTTTGGTCCAACTTCGGTGTCACTTTTATTGGACAGGATAATTCAGTATTAATATATATATAAATATATATATATATATATATATATATATAATTGCAAACAGCAATCACACTCCTATCATGCTAAGTCAGCCAGCACATGCTAGAACCTGGGCATGATAGGATTGTGATTGTTGTTATATATATGTATATATATATATATATATATCTATATATATATATATATATATATATATATATATATATATATATGTTAATATTGTTGTTGATTTTTTTGTTTTATTTTTTGTGTTACTTTTAATAAAGTATTTTAAAGTTTTTTTTTATTTTGTTTTTTTTCAGTTTTGGCCAAGTGAATGCTGAATTTTCAGTTTCAGTACAGAATGTTCATTTCGGTGCATCCCTACTATATACTATGCCAGTCACTAAAGTGGTAAGCCTACACCACATCAATGTTTGGCTTAGTATATAGTGATAGGGGTTGTCGGTGTCTGGCTCAATGTATAGGCACGCATTGACGGTGGTACCGCATAATCCCTAAGTATATAATGATAACAGTTATGCTGTACCCCTGTCAATGTTTGCCTAACCATAGAAACTATGCAGTTTTAAAGTGTGTGTGTGTGTGTGGGGGGGTGCCACATACAGGGTCTGCCACAGGTGCCAAATACTCTAGGTACGCCCCTGCATCATGCGTCTGTCAGACCCAATGGCCATGCCTCAGCTCCTCTTCCCACGTCTTTAAAGGGGTGGGATGAAGAGCTGAGGCATGCGGTGCGTGCACGCCGGCCACTTTAATTTCATTAGGCTCTGGTGGAGTGACTGCCGCACGAAGGCCGCTTTCAATGTCGCTCGCAGCCGCTTTAATGGTGCAATGGGCCAGTTGACTAGACTTGCCCCCCAGGCCTTAGGCTGCCAGCCCTCCCCTGTGTGTGAACATATGTCATCGGGTATGTCAGTGTGTGTATGGGTACCTTAACGTGTGAACATGTATCTTGGGTATGTTAGTGTGTATCTGTGTATTTTAGAGTGTGACCATATCTTTGAGTATGCTAGAATATGTATCTGGGTATGTGAGGTTTGTGACGGAGACCCATACTTCAAGTAAGTAGCCCCGCCATAGAGATCAGATAAGGAGTATAATCCCATCAACTACCAGACAGCCCGGCGCAACCATACAGTTGCATAGCCAGCAATGACCACCTGGTAAAGAGTCAATAATTTGGGGGGATCCAGAGGGAGCAATCCTGGGGCACCAATGGAGAGCACTGGGTATGTCCCTGCAGATAGTCCATAAAGTAGCCAGGCCAAAGTTCCAGAGCTGCGGCTGGGTAAACACCGGTCCTAAGGATGAGCAATAAAATCAGGTGCTCCCTCTCAGTAACCACCTCCCACAAGCACAGCATAACCCCAAAAGAGCACGGCGTGGCTTAGACAAAAGAGGGGACTGGGCAGGCAGGCAAGGAGTATGTGAGTGTATGAGAAGGAAGGTAGAATAAATCTTCCATACAGCAGGGCAGCACTTTATCTGAGCTGGTCAGCAATATCAAAACATTATGCATGTCCTGGAAAACATGACTGATGTGGCCACCCTATAGGCAAAACCTGGGTGCCAGGACTGGCCTCTGGGGTGTGCAACCTGTGATCTATGCCTGCAGTTTAGGGTTTCCTTACATTATTTATTTGATCTATACCTTCAGTGCTGAGTTTGTGATTTTTCAGTTGATCAATACCTACAATAGTGTGATTCATGTGATGTTTATTTGATCTATACCTGAAGTACATGTAGATGGGAAGAGCGGTTTAGCACAACGAAGGGCACCATCGTCGCAGGGAGGGGAGGCAAGTCATGTGTAAGATGTGCTCAGGAGACCATTCTGTCGCAGTCCCCAAATATGCTTGCTCAGCATGCCACTGCAGGACCCAGCCCTTCCTCCTTTTAGACCAGCTTGTCCAATTCGGATACCCATTGCTCCTGGGGTTGCTGGCCCAGGAATGACATCAGTAGATCCTGCTGGTCCCTAATCCTTTGTCCAGAGGTTGTAAGACACTGGCCCCTGCGCATAACAGCCTCCTGGATGGCCACCTCCCATAATGCCCCTCAAACCTGTACCCTCAGTTCCAGGAATTGCTTCATAGGCAAAGCAATGGTGTAGCAGGAGCAGGGCCGGCCGAAGACTTAACGCCGCCTGGGGCGAAGTTTAAAACGCCGCCCCCCCCGCCGACGCCGGGGGGGGGCGGCATTTTAAACTTCGCCGACGCCATAATCTACGATCCCCCCCCCCCGGTACTTACCTTTAAACAGTCCTGCGGCGAGTCTCCCTGCTCTGCCACGGTGCCGGCTTGTAATGCTGAGCGCCGGAAATTGACGTCACTTCCGGCGCTCTGCATTACAAGCCGGCACCGGGACCGAACAGGGAGACTCGCCGCAGAGGAGAGAGAGAGAGTGGCGCCGAGCGGGTAAGCGAAAACCACTCGGTGCCCCTCTCTCTCCCCTCCGCTTCAAAAAAAAAACAAAAAAAAGCGCTTGGGGCGGCAAAGTGCCGCCCCTTCTAAAGTGCCGCCTGGGGCAATTGCCCCAGTCTGCCCCATTATAGGGCCGGCCCTGAGCAGGAGAGGCTGTTTCGCAGAATCCCCTGGAACTCTGATGCCACGTCCATGTTTCCATCAAGGCGAACAAAGTCTGTGTTAATTGTGTTGCTGGTAAGGGATTTTTTTTTCATTATGGGTGCAGTGGAAATGCAGGTGTCTGCAAAGCAATCCAATGGCAAGTCTTTTTTTCATTATGGGTGCAGTGGAAATTTATGTGGGTGCAATGTGGAGTGCCACCACCATGCTTCACTGTGGCAATGGAGTTCTTAGGGTGATGATAGGTGTTGGGTTTGCACTAGACATAACATTTTTATGGATGGCCAAAAAGCTCAACTTTAGTCTTATCTAACCAGAGTACCTTCTTCTATATGTTTAGGGAGTCTCCCACATGCCCCGCAGCCTGCTACCCTGAGCATCCTGATAGCTTCATCAAATGCAGCATAGGATACCCTGCATAACTCCGCCACAATGTCATCATTCATCGATTCCCCTTTGGGATACAATAAATGATGGATCAGCCTCTGCTTTCCTGGTTCCCTTTTTGGAATCACCCCTCAAGTTC